>NC_044066.1:16934153-17031653 GCF_902167405.1 Gadus morhua | reverse complement strand
GCCAATCAGCCTTCATCCTCCTCCTCCTCCTCCACCTCCTCTCAGTCGTCCACCTCCCACACCGCTCTCTGCGCTCTGTGCCGTGATTCACCCCCGCCCCGCGCCTCTCACTGGGGGAAAGGTAGCATTGGGTTTCAATGCTACCTCACTGTCACCTCTGGGGTAGTCTGGCTGAACGGAAGTGGACAGCGTCTATTGCTTAGCGGCCGATTTGGCCGCGACTCCTCCCCTTCCGGTTGCTGGCGTTACCAAGTTTTCGAAATTGTTTGTGGAACTAGACATCAAATCTTGTTTAATTTTAATATAATGTAATTACTGATTACTGACTATCTGATTTCATTACAATGGTAGGACCACAACATAGCCTATTTTGACATTACCTTGGAAAAGCCCAGACTCTCCCCGGGGATTCTCCCCGGGGACGATGCGTTTGCGGTCACGACTATCGGCGGTTGGTGTGGATTTGGCGCATCGTTTCACTCTGACGGCGGCATGAGCATTTGACATGGATTAACCAATGAACCGATCCGTTCCACTTCACAATAGCTCCTACGGTATTTCTTTAGTAGTGTTCTACAAGAACCACATATAAATGTTAAAACGTCGTTCGTTTTTATAGGTCCCGTGAGCTCAAGGGCCAAAGTGTATGGTGGCTTGAAATCATCGTGACAAAGAATCAAACGATGTTTGTTCTTTTTATCTATAAAATTATCTCCACATAGGCGACATACATCGTTAATGGTTTTTTGTGGCGTTTGGGATTGAGCCATTTCTGACAGCCTCTGAACGTCAAGAAGTTCCGTCAAAATAATTTCCCCCCCGGCACTATTTTGCATGGACACCGCTGCTGCTTCCCGGGCTTAGCCCCACCCTAGACGATTGTGATTGGTTTAAAGAAATAAAACAGGCCCGCCCAGTTTCCCAACGGATAGACGGCTCGAGGTAGCGTGGCTCCAGACCATTCTACTTGCTGTAGTTTGGTCTGGCTTTGCGAGACTACCTCTGGGGCCTCCCCAAGACCTCCAGACGGTTGGCCACCATGCACCGGAGAATGTGTGTGTGTGAGGGGGTGGGGATGTGGGAGGGTATAGGGAGGTTGTCGCCGATAGCTGGACATTGTATTGTTTTGTATTTTTTTATATTCTATATTTTTATTTTTATAAAGCAGCAAGAGGACTGCCATCCAATTTCATTGTATCCTGTTCAATGACAATAAATAATTCTATCCTATTCTGAATCCCTCCATGTAAGCCCTTCCTGGTCTTCATCTCCTCCTCCTTCGTCTTCAGGGCAGTTCCTTCTGGAACTTTCTCGTCTTGAGGAGGCGGCGGCGATGGCGGAGCGAGCGGCCGAGCTGGACAGTGGCGAGTTCGACGTGGTCTTCAGCGCCGCCCACATGCTGAGGTCAGGACTACGCTTTTGGCTACGCAAAGATTTAGAACATACGTAAACACAACCGGTGACGACAACTGGTCGGGCCCCGTGAGTTGTTGTGTATTACACCATCGGGAAAAGTTATTTTTAACTTTCCCCCCCCAAAACATGAATTTGATTTGAAACACAAACAAAGCAACGGTCTAACGTCAACACACAGCCCGTGCTCCTGTGTTCTATAACGCTGTTTCCACCCACCTGAGGGGCTGGCTGTCAAACCGACGCGCATATTTCAAAGTAAAAGCGTTAAATATTTGGGCACTTCGGAGCCCGTTGTGGAAAAATAATTAGACAGTTGTTTATGGTTCATAGACACGCACAGAACGCATCACAGGGCGAATAAAACGGATCCACCCCGTGCCCAACACAGTCTTGGACGGGCGTTCCTTTAATTCCCGTTCGCTCCACATATCTGGGAAAGCCATTAGCACTCTGGCCTCCTCCTTCCACATAAAGGAACTCCGACCACAGAGGACCGCTTCAAAGTTAAAGAGTCCCAGAGCTTTGGGACGGAGGTTTGGCTCATGGAAAGCGTGAGTAAATCTATGTGACGGATTGTGGCTGCCTGCTCCCTCCGCTCTGACCGGCTGTTTTCATCTCAGACCCCTCACTGTGACACACACTCCCTGTTTATTACGGGCCTGTTGCGAACCTCACTTTGGTTATTATGGCCTGGGCCCCATTATCTGTTGCACTAAAAGATAAATAAAAATAATGAATGTCTCGTAAAACAACAACATTAGTGTATAGTGAAAGTACGGTCGCCCTGTGGTCTGAAGGACCCAACAGGGCGGAGCTTCGGGTAATCTGTCAGCCTATCGATCGCACGCCGCCACGGTTTCACGTCGGCGGAGACACATCGCGCTCCGTATTGATCGCCGCATCTGGAGAACTCCAGAAACCCTGGCGGAAGCCGCACACGTCCGGTTCCTCTTCTTATTCTGCCGCCGTCAGCGGCTTGCCTAATGAGGCCGAGGCCGCGCGCCAGACAAATCCGCCAAAGACTGGTTTAGTTTCCACGATGGCGGGCTGACGGATCGCCGTGGTGCATTTCTTTTTTTGCACAACCGTACAAACGACAAAGAGTTCAGTGGGAGTTCAGCGCTCAGGCCCCTCGCTGGTGGGCGGGTGGGTGGGCGGGTGGGTGGGTGGGTGGGTGGGTGGACGGGTCCGCTGTCAACCTGCTGGCATGCAGCTCTCCGGCAGCCGTTGGGGATTAGGCCAAGTGCTCACGGGAAGGATTCCTCTGCTAGTTACAAGAATGGATGGTGCTATTAGGCAGCCCATCTATTACGCTCCCTCATTTGTGTCTCTCTCTCTCTCTCTCTCTCTCTCTCTCTCTCTCTCTCTCTCTCTCTCTCTCTCTCTCTCTCCATCTCTCTCTCTCTCTCTCTCTCTCTCTCTTACCCTCTCTCTCTCTCTCTCTCTCTCTCTCTCTCTCTCTCTCTCTCTCTCTCTCTCTCTCTCTCTCTCTCTCTCCAGGCAGGCCAGTCTGAACGAGGCAGCGGAGAGACAGTACGAGCGGGCAGCAAGCCTCAGACCAGATGTGAGTGTCTCACACACACACACACACACTGTCCATGTAGCACTTACACTAACTGTCCTCCACTAATGTACCCCATCCCAGGCGTTGACCTTCCTGTTTAGGGGGTTCCTTTCTTTGCTGACATAAACTTGAAGAGAACTGGCAGGATGTTTTTCGAAGAGGCCGCCCAGAGTCTATGCCTAACCGCACAACTTGATAGAAGACAAAGCCTTCACTGGGACACCAGTCCCCATTAGGGCCAATGCCAAAGTGGGAGAAGGAATGGGGGCCCCTTCAGGTTACTCACTGGTCCAGGATCAATCAGTCACTTCAAAGACGGCAGCCTCCGGCCTCAGCCCCCGGCCTCAGCCTCCAGCCGCAGCCTCTGGCCTCAGCTCAGCCTCTGGCCTCAGCCCCCGGCCTCAGCTCAGCCCCCGGCCTCAGCTCAGCCCCCTCCCTCAGCCCCCGGCCTCAGCCCCCGGCCTCAGCTCAGCCCCCGCCCTCAGCCCCCGGCCTCAGCTCAGCCTCCGGCCTCAGCCCCCGGCCTCAGCCTCAGCCCCCAGCCTCAGCTCAGCCTCCGGCCTCACCCCCCGGCCTCAGCTCAGCCTCTGGCCCCAGCCTCTGGCCTCAGCCCCTGGCCTCAGCTCAGCCTCTGGCCTCAGCTTAGCCCCCGGCCTCAGCCTCTGGCCTCAGCCTCTGGACGTTCTTCAGGAGAACCTCCAGAGCTTCTAACCGGGCATGGACAGGGCTTCCTGCAGTGATCCGTCATGGGTCTCTCATGGCAACACTGTTTTCCCACCCTCACTAACGCGGTGCTGTTTGGGTTCAGAGAGCGCTACGAGAGTGGCTATTAGCTTTTAGCTTTGGCAAGGCTAGCTAGTTCCGTAGCACCTTCGTGTATGGTGCTAGTGATGGACTGTAGTCCGTTTTGTGAGATCTTTGGTTCTGATTCTACGGAATCCAGTCTGGTCTCAGGAAAATCTGAACCAAATGCATTGCTGTTGTGTTTCTATAAGAGGTCTAGGGACTAAGGAACTGAAAAACACAGCGTTGATGAAACAAGATGGAAAACCAAGAGTGCATTTATTTGGCGCATTGCGATTGTGCAGTACCGTGAGTTCTGTGAGTTGTCCATTGAAGCATTGAAAGTGCTGAATAGATTGAAACTTTTATAAGAGTTGTCATCCCGTATTAAACGAGATCATTCAGGTCGAATGCAATAGCCATTACTTATTGAGAACAAAAGGATGGCCAGCTATTCACTGTTTAACCCGCTGAGCCATTTGTCAAACGCATACTCCCCATTGTCTTTGACATTTCTCCAAGAGCATGTCTGTCACATGAATAAGAAGTCCTCAGATATCACCCTAATCCAGCTGGACTCCAGGCATTAAAAATGCAGCCATATAAATACATGCTCAGAATGACGATCCGCGTGCGTCTGCAAGAATACCCTGGCGTCTGAATGCTGATTTTAAAGTTGGTCTCGCTAAAAGACCATTTTTAAACATGCAACCCTTCAACAAGAGGCTTATTTCTGACCCCTAAGCATACATTTTCGCTTGATGTTCGACTTTCATTCGTTTCTGAGCTTTTTGTTAATTCCAACCCTGAGCACCGATTTATTGCAGAAAACAGACAAAACTAAACCATTAATTCGATTCCGACATCACTCTTGTCTCCGGCTAACTTGTAAGTCACTTTGGAAAAAGTGTCTGCCGAAGCTAATTTTACTCTACAAATTACAGAGAGTGTATATAGAGTGTATAATAGGTTCTGACGGTAGCATTTGTAAAACTAGCATACGTGCATTCCTTTCCAGTTAATGCAAGCAAAGAACTACTACTACCAGGCGGTTAGCCTAGTAGCTCCTCATAAGCCTCCTCTCATGCTGCTAGCCACCAACATACCGTCCATAGATGAAGGCTAAGCCAGATACCTCATAGACACAGACCTCGGTGCCTCTGGTCCATGCAGAGCATGTGTTTCTGCTTTATCGAGGGTGGGAATGGCAGGGAAGTTTGGGTCTTGGAGGGGGGGGGAGAACCTTGGCAGCGGAACCTGGTCAAATTGAAGTAAAGTGATGATAAAAAAGGCTTCCTTTCACACATGCAAGAATATCCGACAAGCGAAAGGTCAACCCTTCACTCGGCGTTCGGGGGGGGGGGGGGGGGTATCTATTACGCACACGCAAGCAATACATCTCTGTCCCGGCCCTAATGTGCACGAATCGCTGAGTAGCTGTCTGGCGCTCGTCAGGAAGAGTATGCACGCCATGACATAAAGAGGACCCTAGCTCTTGAATGGCAATTTGTTGACCAACAGTGTGACAAGTGTCCTTTGTTAAGGACGGTCAGGCTCGGAGGCAGGGCGGGTCTCTGCCTGTAGGGCTGGGAAACGGCTCAGCGCTGGCCGACGCACTCAATCTGGAGTCCGACGTAGCGTGCTGCAGTGTGACGCTTCGTTGTTTTAAAATGAGGACTTTTTCCAATTGAAAACTCAAGTCGCGCCCATCAAAGATTTTCCAAGTAAACCTTTCAGCACATGGGGGATTTATTTTCAGACAGCTCTCACGCACATGCAAAGGCAGACGTCTGCATACCCACACGGTAATACATTAGAAAGCGTGGTGAAATGGTGACTAATAATACAACTAACAGTGATAATACTCATCGGTTGGCGAGAGGCTAACCCTCCATATGTCGGAGTTTCCCGACATATGGAGGTTGAACGACTCCCATCTGGGAGGAGGGGCAGAAGGAGGTGAAGAGGGGATTTAGGTGTGTTAGCCGCAGGGGGGTGCAGGTGGGGGGTGGGGGGTTGACCTGGGGTTGCCAGATCCTCCCGGCTGATACTCTGGTTCCTACCAGGTGGTTTCACTTTGCCACTTCAAAAGAAACCCTTTAATTAAATGGGACTCCTTAAACACACGGCTACATGGGTTTCCTAGTTGATATCATAAAGAAACATGCCTACTCCGCACGGTAGCGTGTGTGTGAGTGTGTGTTTGCGTAGAAACACAAACTCGGTCACACACCCAGGTTAGACCTTCATCTCAGAGAGTAAGCCCTTTTGATCTTCTGGATTTAGCTCTGGCTTTACCTGCTCGAAGGAGACTAGATTGAAAGAACAAGTGGCCAGAACGCATTGCGTCTTTAAACGCCAGAGGAGAGGCCAAAGCCTGAGACAGGAAGTGTGTTCGGGTGGAGAGAGAGTGCGGCTGGAATACTTTAAAACCATATCTACACGAAAACAACCTAGTGCTGACTCCCAGCAGGGCGGGGCCGAGGTGCTGCCGCGTCGTGAGCCAAATCCACGGGGAAAGTGTCGGGCGCTCGGGGCCTTTGAAATACGACCGCAGCGCCTACTGCGAGGCCTAATAACTGGTCGTTTATGAAATATGTATTTAGGGCCTGCTGGTCTTCATGCACACCCTGTAGAGACCTGCCAGACTGTCTGGGACTCATCTCGCATATCAAAAGCTGTGTGGTCGATAAAGCGCTCGCGACCTCAGCTCTAAAAATGACTTCAAAGATGGCTTCAAGGTCACCAACGCCTCTTCAACGTGATTTAAATAATCCAGGCATGAGATTATCCTACCCTGATCACGTTTTAAGATTCATATAATATGCAACTTCACGCACACCCGCTGCTCTTCTTAACGTCTCTCCATGTCTTTTGTTTCTGTGGACGCAGTACCCGGCGGCCCTGATGAACCTGGGGGCCATCCTGCACCTGAACGGGAAGCTGCCGGAGGCGGAGGCCAAGTACCTGCGGGCGCTGCGGCTCAAGCCCGACGACGCCATCACGCGCTCCAACCTGCGCAAGCTGTGGAACATCATGGAGCGCCAGGGGCTCCGGACGAAGGCCGGCAGCACGGGATGAGCCCGCCGCCTCAGCCCGGCCGCGGCCGTCGGCGGCGGCGGTGTGTTCCTGTGGTCGAGCGTTGGGAAGCCCATCCTGGCGTGGACGAAGCGGATCCAATCAGATCACAGCTGTTTGACCTACTAAAAACACAACCGAATCTAATCGCCAACGGCTTTGTTAATTTCTAAACCTGAATGCTTGATTTTTTAGTTGATAGCGCTGACATCGCGTGCGTTGGCGGACGTTGCGAAGGCCCCACTTATCATCCGACCCACTGAGGGACACATCCTGTGTTGACCACTAGAGAACGCACTCTGCCCCCAGTGGGAGACATCTTCAAACAGACACGTCTCCAAGGTGTTGCCCTCTTCTGGGAGGTGGCAGCGATTCCAAGGGAAGGTTTTTTCCTGAATGGGACCCTCGTTCCAGATGGAGGATAGGAGGTAGAAGTATTTAAAACAGCTCACTTCTTTGGAAGAAACTCCAGATGACGAGTCGCTACAGTGGGTGTGTTTTTCCCTGGAAAGGTTCTAAGGTGGGAAGGTTTTCAGCAACGTGGGCCAACTGTACTGCTATGTTCTGGTGAAGGTGGTCCGCAGAGACCCCCCGTGGGTCGCTTGTTGATCCTAGAGGGTCCCGAGAGGTCCGCCTTGTGTGACAATGTCTCATTGAGACGTAGAGTCAGTCCATTGAGAGCAGGAATCCAGCCTCCGCTTGTTTGGAGGAATGTGACAGCAATGTCAAAATGTCCCGTTTGTTTGATGGAAAAAGTCGGATTGAACCACAACTCAACAACAGCCCCTCAGTTCGGCGCTCTTTGGGTTCCGACTGTTTGAAGAACATGAAAACAAAACGAAAGCATACGAGCGTCGCTGAGATACTGCTCCCTCACAAAACATAAACAGGACTGCATGTCCATATGGTAACCAACAGGAGTTTCCCACGCCACCGCCCGGAACGCTGAGTGTTGAAGTCCTCCGATCTGCACAGCGGGGGCTTGGAAGTGGCTCACATCCCCCCCCGGATTGGATGTCAAACACCATAACCGCTAAGCCGACAGCAGCCGTGACCTCATCATCATGTTCTTAGAGGGGAACAGTCATGCTCCATTACGTTCCAATATGAAGGAGAACTGTTTCATACGCGCGTTGGGAAGAGATTGCGGTCCGTAACATCGACTCTGTTTCCGCTAAAAAGTGTTGCACCGTTGAAGTCAAATTTTCGGAGTTGATTTTGCAGGCCGTGATAGGCATACGTTCTTAGGTCGAAGAACAAAGCCTGAGGTTACGGTAGTCAGGGTCACGGTAGTGAGGGTTACGGTAGGGAGGGTTACGGTATGAACTCTATGTACCAATGTCTTGGGCCTAGACACGCTGTGCAAATTCAAATCAGCAACCCAAGGATGTGTGGTCCTTACAAGACATCACGCCACTATGACGTAAGCACTCAGTGATCATTTGGTCATTATTTGAACAGGTTGGGACTGTAAATTGAAGAAAAACAACTATTAGACCGTGCCAAAATGTGTACTGAACAGAAAGCCTCTGGTGCCAAACGAGAAGTTATTTTGACCTTTTATGTATTAAGATGTCAAATGAAGATGTA
Source organism: Gadus morhua (assembly GCF_902167405.1). Classification (NCBI taxonomy): domain Eukaryota; kingdom Metazoa; phylum Chordata; class Actinopteri; order Gadiformes; family Gadidae; genus Gadus; species Gadus morhua. Next base: position 17,023,222 of record NC_044066.1, on the reverse strand, counting down.
TTATTTTATTCCATGTGTCTGACTCATTGTTTTAATTTATTGATGTTTTTTTACTGAAAATGACAACACTCTCTCTCTCTCTCTCTCTCACTCTCACTCTCGCTCTCGCTCTCTCGTCTTTCTCTTGTTTCTCTTACTATTTTAATTTTTTGATATTCATTTCTCTCTGCTCAGGGACACCAGGATGTACTAACTATCTGAAAAATGTTCCAGTATTCTGTTCTATGAGGATAACCGTGTATGGTTACCAATCGACAAATGTACAGCTTGACAAATAAGTGTTGTCTTTTGTATGAGATTGTGTTTGTTATTCAGAATAAAAACATGTTTTTACATATTGTCTCAGTCCAGATATCTGTGGAGACTTTCCTGTCAGGGTCAGTTGATAACTAATAAAAAATAATGTCTACTTATTTTTTTAATTTGGTAAATACTGGGGAAACTGTATTTCTCCAGGCTCAGGACTAAGAGAAAGGAAGAACAAGTCATACTATTGCACAACATAATCCAAACACTAAGAGGCTCCCGCACAGACACACAGATCTCACAAGATGAAACTTGATATGCTGATGACATAATCATGCAAACAGGAACGATGATATAAAACGTATTCTATATAAAAAAATTACATTGAAGCCTTTTTTTTATCAACAAATTAATATGGCAATCATGTTATGAAGCAATGCTTAAGACTATTTTGATGGTTTGATGTATGGAAGGTTTCACGATTTAATGATCATATCTGCGGCCGACTGTATTTAAGATAACAAGAGTTGTAATTATTTAAAAAAACACATTATACTATGTTTCTTATACTCATTTTGTCATGATAGCAAAGACGATAGAAGATATAACATGTTAGACGAACAGACAGAGAGTCTCTTGTCAAAAAGATTTTATTCAAACAAGAGCTTGTTTTATTCAACTGCAAGTGGAGCTGGAAAGGTCACACCCTATCTTTGACCTCTTGTCTGACAGGGTCTCTTTTCACTTCTGTGCATTTTTTTTGGCTATCTTATGAACCCAGAAAGAGAGGGGGGGGGGGGGACAGTATGACATGACAGACTGACCCAATCCTAGTGGCATTCATACATGTATTCATGTTAGGGCAGCAAAAAATAGTTGAATCATCGATTAATCTATAAATACATAATTGTGATAATCAATTAATAGGAACTAATTAAATCAATCGACAAAATAAACAATATTGTTAGTGCAGACCAAAGCTATGCATATTTCCTTGCAAACAAGTTTAAAACAGGAAACAAATAAATACAAAAAAGTGAATTGACATGGATCTATTTTAACATCCGTCAAGGTTTGAAATAAATATTTCCCTTCCACGCTCCTCCGTGCGCGTCAAGTGTTATTTTGAGATGAAAGCGGTTCCCACACACAATGCTCTCATCTGTGTGTGTGTGTGTGTGTGTGTGTGTGTGTGTGTGTGTGTGTGTGTGTGTGTGTGTGTGTGTGTGTGTGTGTGTGTGTGTGTGTGTGTGTGTGTGTGTGTGTGTGTCACACCTAGAGGACAACGTGGAGAGATAAACTCGGGAAGGAAGTTCAACGAGCTCTTTACACGCTCAGACTTCCTCTCTCTGTCTGCTGGCCTAGCCTCGGCTCCTTGAGCACATGGATAACAGGGAGGACCAGTGGTGAGTAGGCTGTTACACTCTATGCATATTCAATTGTTTGCAATGAAACGTTGACAGGATGTAATGTCTCAGCTCCCAAGCCTCAACCTGTGGAATACTACAACGCAGGCCTCAAACTGAATGGGGATTAGCATGCGTGCTTAACGTTAGCACATGGACTAATGTAAAAAAAAATGGTCCGTAAAAACAGTCACAAAAGTGATTATTACCAAAGTGTTTTCAATATCTAGGCATGTATAGTTTAGCATTAGTGGTACTGTGGAAACACAGATACAAACAGGGTTTGATCAAATAGAACCCCTTCAAACTTATTTATTTTTAAGTGAATTCAGAACAAAATACTATACTTATATTACTATGACTCATCATGGGGTTGGAAAACGGTCCAGCTATTAAAGACTTCACCATACGCGGGTCTACTGTTTTGATCGAATGGGGCGAGGGCGTGTCAGAGATAAAAGTTTGCCGTCTCATGTTGTGTACTATAGTGCTCTCTAGTGGCTGCTATTGCTCTGCATTAGTAAGTGATTTGTTTTTTACTTCATATTTATTCAATGGCTCTTTTTTAAATGACAAATAATCGCCTAATAATGCTTTGATTATAATATTATTCTATTGTATGGCTGGTCTGAATTAGGACCAAAAGGCAATGGCAATGCTGAAGACAGCTGAAATGCAAATGGTATACTATTTTCAATTTTCTTGAATTATTACACCAAAACTCCCGATCTTGAATCACTTTTTTAATGAATTTCGTCCTTTTTTATTCTTTGTCACATTTCCAATGATCATGAAGTACTGTACATACAGAACAGCATTGATGCCCGTGTGCAAAGTGAAGAGTGAAAAGTATGTCACTGTGACACAATGAAAGGTCCTTTCACAGAAAGGTAAAAATAAGACATAACGTACATGACTTTGAAAAACGAAATTAAACAAACGAGCAGAGGTAGTGTCTGTTTTGAATCATAAGAATAAGACATGAATACAAATCTTTACATGCATACCTAATGTCAAGACACAAAAAAAGGCTTAATAAGACTTTGAAGTTGCTTATAACAGCGACATAATTCACGCTAGGCTACCTAATCCGTTATGGCGAGAAAAACAGGACATGAAAGGGGTCACAATGCATGAAACGAAGGCTTTGGGAATCAGGACATAGGGCAGACAATTCATTTACAGTCGGGTGTAGCAACACCCGCTCAAAGCTGAGCCTAGGGCGACACAATTGCGTGAATGCTTTGGAACACGGTTGGCGTCTAATGTGGGGAGATGAAGTTTCCCAACAACATTCTCACAAAAGAAGGGTTCCAGGGTTGCATTAATGCCAGGACAATTCCAGAAGATTCCAACAGGACAGTTTCAAAAGCGTACCTTGATCCATTCCCTTATCTAATTTATTACGGCAACAACGACAATGCAACAAAAATGTAATAGAAATAATGCTCTATTAAAAAGTGAGGCCGCCTGTGAATCACAGGCTGATTATTTTCTTCACAGGCAGACATCCCATAATAGTCAATGGCGGAGTGTGTATAAAATACAATACAACGAGCTCTGTGTTGTCCTCTTGGTGGTCCAAGTATTCCCTCAAGGCACTTGAGATGAGCCAGGTCCCAGTGGAGTGCTGGAGAGCAACCGTTCAGCCGTTGGTATCTCGCCCTCCGCGTCGCCCCTTGACCTCATGGGGCGCAGGGCTTGCACTAAAATCCCTCAACTCGGGATCGATCCGTGGCCCCGCTGCACACCTGGTGATTCTGAACAGAAGTTATAAATAATAGTAATAGTGGAAAAAAAAGTATATATAAATGTGGTTCTTTAACTCCCTGGGCTCCCTCCGGCGGCGGTCAGTAGAACTCGAGGAGGTACTCGGGGTAGATCTGGTTGCTGTCGAAGATGACGTAGATCTTGGGGTTGCCCATGTCGTCCACGCAGCTGTCGTAGAAGTGCGTGAAGCTGGTGTCCTTGGAGGGCGGCCGGCAGTACATGGGGTGTCCAGCCGTGTACTCGCCCACCAGCACGCGCGCCAGGAACATGGTCTTGAAGGGTGGCTCGCTGGCGAAGATGGGCGGGGCCAGGCCGTGGCGTTGCAGCGTGGTGTTGTGCTTCCCCGTCGTCAGGCAGAACTTACTCGAGTATTTGGCGTCCCGGGCGAAGTAGCTCCCTGGGGAGAGATGCATTGTGGGACATTTGTTACACGTCGACAAAACATTGAGACGTCGACAGAAAACAAAAAGCAACAGCAGCACTGTTGACCAACCCTCAATGGGTTCACGGCGACGTGAAAATCTTTATTTCTACAGTCGCTATTCAATGTATGAGGGATGAAAGTCCTAACTAATGACTTACTCATTATATTATTCATCCGTTGGAGACCTTTAGACCCAGCTGCTACAGATTTGATAACCACGATATAAGGAGGAACAGTTCCACTTACAAAACGTAAAATGCCAACATGACCTCCCTAACTCTGCTCATTAGATATTCCCCATCCACACGTCTAACCTTCTCAGAAGTGGAATTGGAAAGGAAATTGTCCGGCTGAACTTTTCCACCAAATCCTCATGCTTCCCCTACTCGTCGTATTAAGCCTGTAATACATCGTTTTATACATCCTTACAGGAGGGAGGCTTTGCTTCTGCAGAATCCCGTCTGAGACAGAACTCTCACAGAGGAGGAAGACTGGATTTGTGTTATTAGTTAGCCTCTGTCCCAGGGTGGGGAGGGCAAAGAATTGCAACCATCAAAGTATATTATTGAATACTGATTGTATTCATGATCATTATATATTTTTGTAATCCTTCTGACACGGTTAGTTTTCATGTAGATAATAATTTTGTGCCCAGAGCTTGCCGTTTCTTCACATCTTTGATTTCCTTCTTTGGATTGGGGGTCTAAATGTGTGGCCTGAATCAGAGCGCAGTATTGACAGGACTGAGCTGTGTTGGTGTTCTGCCCTGCAGGCCTCCGCCCAGTGAGGGGGGGGGGGGGGGGGGGGGGAGGACTCCACCCAGTGGGGAGACGGACGGACGGGGGACTACTCCACCCAGCTGGCCATCGCTCTGACAAAGGGTTTCACTGCGTCACTTCCAATCCAATCAGAGGGTTCGACCCTGACCTTTGCCGTACACGTCGCCGTGGCTGCCGGTCAGCCGCCAGTCGAAGTTGTACGTGCAGATGGCCTGCACGTTGCTGTGGCCCGTGCCGTGGAACAGCATGCGCTCCTCGATCTCCATCGTCCGCTTGATTTTGCGCAGCTGGGTTTTCTTCCTGTCGGAGTCGGGACGAGATGACAGAACGAGCCATGAATCATCGACGGGTTTAAACATCAGTGGACGGCAGAGGATGATGAACCTCAGCTAGTGTGGACGTGATTAGGCTGACGTGAAGTCTCACACTGTCATCCGTGGGTTCTGGTTCGAATCATATCGCGAGGAGGAAAACCAGTACAGTCGTCATTTTGATTTCCATGATATGCATCAAATTTTGTCGAGTGAAACCAAACACTTCATTAAATAGCATGAAAAAATAACTAAGAGCAAGTGAAGTCCGGCTCAACCCACCTCATGAACCACGCCGTTGTTGATCGTCACATGTTATCAAAATTAGAGCAGTATGGTATTATTTTTTATTATTGATTCGACTTCACGTTTCCTACTCAATAAAATGTGTAAGAATGCAACAGTACCTGCAGAAGAACTCCCAGAGGTCGAGGTTCTGCACCCGCTGAATGGACTTGAGGGGGTGGCCCATCGTCTTCTCATACAGCCGGGCCACCTCCTTAAACTCATACGTGTCTCTGCCCAATGAGACGAGCTGCAGGAGCATCCATCAGACACAGACGTGAGACGAATCACTTCTCAACGCGGAGAAACGTAGGGGACTTGTTTGGGTAATTTAGTTCCAAAATCAGTAACACCATATTAATGCAGACTCCTCTATAGATTAGAGCCTGGCAGTGCATTGGGTTCTTTACCTGTTGCAGAATTATCACTACACAGCATGGGCCTAGTATTAGTCCACTGATCTAGAAACTGGTTTCTTACCTGATATGGCTCGTCTGTGTTTATTCTCTCCCAATGGCACGGTACAGGCAACGCCAGGTTATCACAGATAAACCTAGAGCGAGAGAGCGAGAGCGAGAGGGAGAGGGAGAGAGAGACAGAGAGAGAGCGGGAGAGAGAGAGAGAGCAAACTTAATTTTAATATCTTTCTTGTCGAACAAGACCCAAGCCAAACCTGCTATCACAGTGTTTCCCCAAGCACTGTATGGTTAAGGCGGCCGCCCTAACAACAATAGGGCCCCGCCTTGACTACCAATGTATTGAAAAAAAAAAAGGTTACACAAACCAAATGTTTGAGTAACCTGAAGGCAACCTGCCTTCCGAATAACACATATCTAAATTATCTTTCAATTTGGTTGAAAGTCTGAAGTCTGCCAAGATACTATAAATTATAAATATGGCATTGGATGAACTGGGTTATTGACTGATGGCTGTGAGATGATTGTTTGGGGACTGACCTGAAGCCGGTTGCAGAATGAAGAGCCCGTTTGATTGGCCGCTGCTTCCCTGTGGTGACGTTGATCTGCCTCATGACTGGACGGAGCAGAGAATTACACTCAAGGCTTCATTTGGTTGGCATGCAAAGGATTTACATATCATTGGGTCCAATTTTCACAATAAAAGTAATAAAAATAAAATATATATTTAGTCTAAATATTTAGAATTGGCTTGTATATCATACTGTATCCTAATAGTGGTTATTGATATTAAGAAGCTAAATGTTCAGTTGGTTAAAAAATAAATAATAATTAAAAACATATTAGATAAGAGTTATCCCATTGACTTCAACTACCGTTCCCAGTGTAAGAGCAGAAACACGACACAACATATCAACACAGCATTGTGTACCTGAGAAGTCGAGTCTGTAGGTGTATTTGGCCGTGTAGAACTCCATGACCCCATGCTGGTTCCTGCTGTAGCACTGCTCTATCTGAGCACTGGTCACAGAACACGCTGCGCTGGGGTCGACCTAGGGGTCACAGGGAGATCGGACCGGTTAGCCAACATGGAGAAAAAGGTGAACAGATGTCTCAAAACAACGCTACGGTGAAATAGGGGCCAGGGGGCGGGGCTTTGCTTTACAAAGGTATGCAAGTCATCTGGGTGATGGACACATGTTACCTCAAACATATGCCACACTCCACACTCTGCCAGATAGAACCAGCACCAGCTGGGCTCTGAGGTGTCCATATCCTCCATTTCAGGGGACTCGGCTTCCTCTGCTGATCTGATGGCTAACATATCTAAAAAATGGCTAGAATCAAATGTAAATCACATGCAAAATGACCAACAAACACTAGAGCCATTTCCATGTTTGAATTATAAAGTAGAAATTGTGCTTCAGTTTGGTATCATGCGATTTTGAAATAGTCTAGAAGGGTACGTTTGCATAATGTTGATGCGGAAGGAGCATCTGAGTGTCGAGATGAATCCATTCACCACAACATTGAAGGACACCAGCTGTCACTCCACCACACCCGAAGCCTCGCCGCGGCGGGCACTTACCAGCAGGGCTCAGTAATCCGTGAGAGGCTCGCCTTCGTCTTTCAAAAACCGGCCATCCGTTTGAAATAAAGTGCCAACATCGCAGGAGAGCCAGAGGGAAAACACTTATCAGACGTACATGGTTTCTCTTTCTATCGATTGTTTATATTTGTTTCCGGGCTCGTCACGATCCTTACGTCACTGCGCTCGTCACGTGCCAACTCGCTGTTCGGGAAGCCGCTCTAACGATCGTTTATAGCCGGGTTTGATCGGGTCTATTCGGGTTTCTGGGCGACGTCAAGACAGATGTGATGGACGACGGGCAGCCGTTGGTATGGCGAGGATGTGTCGCTCAGCCAGGGACATGCTTCTCATTCCACGGGCTTCACTCCCTTTGATAAAAACAAGACATTTATGGATCCAATCTTTAAAAAAGGGCAGATTTGGGGTCGGGATTTACGCACATAGATTTTCTTTGGTATATATCGTTAGATATATTGTCCATGGTCTAGTTGATCATTTGGAAATTGGAAATCAATTATGCCTTTATTTTCAGGAATACTTCAAGGATCCAGTAGCCTAATGAATCCCCAATTGGGAACACTATTTTGATTATGATATTGGTGTAGGAGGCTTCCTATGTAAGTGACGTCATCAGCAAACTATTGCCACATACATCACCTCCCGTGAGGATTAAAATAATGTATTAATATACATTTCACATTCATATAACTAGAGGAGATCTGATCTGCTGTCCAATTCTGGGGATGGGATATAACCAAAATAGCGGTGCCATAATTATGTGGTCCCATTAAACAATCTAGATTATGTTTTAGTTGTTTGTTTGAATATATTATTACTTTTTGAAGGGGCGTGTCTACCAGGTCTATATAACTTAACACACAGTAAATAAAGTGGCGTGTCTACCAGCTCTCCATAATTAAACAGCCAGTGAGTGGAAGGGGCGTGTCTTGCTCTGTAAACCTTAGTAAAAACGGGGACGTGTCTACCAGCTCTATATAAAGGTGCGTTCATGATCCTGGTGATAACGAGACGCCTCGTCAGTCATGACGCTCACGCTTACGCGTGTTCCCGACAGCAACCGTTCATGTGCACTGCGTTGGGAATCTAAAAGTTCGTCACACCAGGCGTTTTTTATCTGATGAAAAAACTAAACAAAACTTAGTAGGACCAGTTTCAAGTATGAGAAGCACATTGTTTTGGAAGGCTACACTAACCCTTATCTAGAGCTGGTTTACCAGTACCAGTCGATGCCATCCGACGGTTACAACGTCAATCAATAGTAAAGTATGTGATATGATGGTTGATTCTTTTGTATTGAGTAAAACGTTCATGTTCCGCGCGTCACTAGTAAACCATATGTCACCAACTGGGCAACTCTGTTATCCAAATCTGGCCCCAATTGCCGAACGGAAGTAGAATCATACGATCGTCATGAGGTGTCGTTCACGAGAACTTTCTGATCGCGAAAAAATGTCCCCCATCATTTCCAGCGATGTGAATGCACTGTGGTGTTCCACACACAGATTGTTATACAGTAGTTTTTATCAGTTTGCAGGTTCCCCAATGTGATTGGTTGATATTAGGTGGAAGGCACCTATTGGTTGTTCTTGTAGGTAAGTTAGGCAGAATCGCCCACCAGGGGTGTCTCTTCAAGGGCGTAGATTTGGGTGGGGACCAGGGGACGTGTCCCCACCAATATGATATGACGACCGAAATGTCCCCGCCAATATTCAGGTTGAAACGAAAAAAAAGCGCCTCATGCGGTACATGAAGGGTTAAATTCTCACTTCGGTACCGCCTCCCAACACGTCTTCCTCTTTACACTGCCCATGCAGTTTATCACTGCGGTCAAGTGAGCCGCCATTCGTTCGTCCGCGGTTAAGCCAGCCGTCACACAAAATCTTCGTGCGCCTTTACTCTAAACAGCCTTTGGGTGGTATCTCGCAACGTTTCCAAAATAAAACCCTTCACCTACGCGTGTAGATATATAGACACTAGCTGTCTTACGGCGGCGTCTAGAATGTCCGTACTTGCGGACATCTTGCCAGTCAGCTGCTCACCGATAACATTGTTTTGGTACTGGTACATGTACTTTTAAAATAACCATAACTTGCTACATTTTCAACCGGTTTACCAACGGTTTGGTTTCTTGCAAACCTCATTAACGTGGTTATAATATTGTACCTATTTTAGAACATTTCAATTTTTTTAGAATCTAACATAATTATTCATCAGTATCAAGTATGCAGTGCCTTAACTACATCTCTGACGTTTATAACAAAACAAACCGTTTGAAAATGTAGCATGGTGGTAGGCCTAATGGTTATTTAAAAAGTACATGTAGGCCTACCACTACCAAGTCAACAGTGTTATGGGTGAGCAGCTGACTGTGGCAAGTTGGCCGCCACTGCGGACCTTCGACTCCATTGGCCAGCAGAATATGCATGTGTACGTTTTTCAAATGACATTTTCTCAAAATCTATACTGTAAAATCAATGGCTTGTGGTCAAGTAGTCAGTACAACAGTTAGTATGGTCATATCAGTCAGTGCCTGAACTTATGTGACATTCGGTCTATAGCCCACTTCAAAGTGCTGACATAATGCAATTTGCAAAGGCGAGAATATGCATGTGTACGTTTTTCAAATGACATTTTCTCTAAATCTATACTGTAAAATCACATGGTTCCTTGTGTACAAGTAGTGGGTACAACAGTTAGTATGTTCATATCAGTCAGTGCCTGAACTTATGTGACATTCGGTCTATAGCCCACTTCAAAGTGCTGACATAATGCAAATTTGCAAAGGCGAGAATATGCATGTGTACGTTTTTCAAATGACATTTTCTCTAAATCTATACAGTAAAATCGAATGGTTCCTTGTGTACAAGTAGTCAGTACAACAATTAGTATGGTCATATCAGTCAGTGCCTGAACTTATGGGAAATTCGGTCTATAGCCCACTTCAAAGTGCTGACATAATGCAAATTTGCAAAGGCGAGAATATGCATGTGTACGTTTTTCAAATGACATTTTCTCTAAATCTATACTGTAAAATCAAATGGTTCCTTGTGTACAAGTAGTCAGTACAACAGTCAGTATGGTCATATCAGTCAGTGCCTGAACTTATGCGAAATTCGGTCTATAGCCCACTTGAAATTGCTGACATAATGCAAATTTGCAAAGGCGAGAATATGCATGTGTACGTTTTTCAAATGAATTTTTTTCTCTAAATCTATACAGTAAAAACACATGGTTCCTTGTATAGAAGTAGTCGGTACAACAGTTAGTATGGTCATATCAGTCAGTAGTCCTTTTTCCATCAAAAAGATAATGCGCTTTAAAATGATGCGCATCAAAAGTTAGTGCGACATATGTGATGGAAAAAGGGTTAGATCGCTCTAACGCCGATTTGGTCGCACTAAGTTAACTCGTTCTGCAGAGGTGGTTTTGGGAAAGTTTTAGCGACATAAAAGTAATGGAAAACGGCTGAAGCGGTATAGAATGTCGCGCATGCGCATTGTTGATGGAAAATCATCTAGCGGTTCAGAAAAATGCACTTCAACACGGGGCATTGTGACACAATTTTAATTCGCTATAATCATTCTGTCGATGGAAAACCGTTTAGGCGCTTCTTATGTCGCTACAAATTAATTCGCTTTAAGAGTTAATTCGCTTGAAAATCTGATGGAAAAAGGACTAGTGCCTGAACTTATGTGAAATTCGGTCTATTGCCCACTTCAAATTGCTGACATAATTCAATTTGCAAAGGCGAGAATATCCATGTGTACGTTTTTCAAATGACATTTTCTCTCAATCTATACAGTAAAATCACATGGTTCCTTGTGTACACGCAGTCAGCACACCGGTTAATGTGGTCATATCAGTCGGGAAAAAAAAAAAATCTGTTTGCCCGACTTAGTGATCTGTTTGCATGACTTACTTGATAATCTGTGGCCACAATTTAATAAATTGCGGGAACGAGATAATTGATTTGTGGCCACAGTTTAATAATTTGTGGGAACAAGATAATTCATTTGTGGCGACAGTTTAATAATTTGTGGGAACAAGATAATTAATTTGTGGCCACAGTTTAATAATTTGAAGGAACAAGATAATTATTTTGTGGCCACAGTTTAATAATTCGAGTGTGGCTGTGTTGTCTATTGTCGCAGCAGGGGTTAGACGCATGTCGGCTATGGACAAGATATAAGAGATATCGTTCTATTTTAACCTCGGAATGAATTACAATGACATGTTAAAGTCACTTGCTACGGAGCCCCTCTGGTGACATCTGGGAAAAATAAATAAATCTGTTTGCCCGATTTAGTGATCTGTTTTCCCGACTTAATAATCTGTTTTCCCGATCTAGTGATCTGTTTTCCCGACTTAGTGATCTGTTTGCATGATTTAATAATCTGTTGACGCAATTTAATAAATTAAGGGAACGAGATAACTAATTTGTGGCCACAGTTTAATAATTTGTGGGAACAAGATAATTATTTTGTGGCCACAGTTTAATAATTCGTGGGAACGAGATACTTATGTTGTGTTTTATGTTGTGGTTGTCTATTGTTGCAGCAGGGGTTAGACGCATGTCGTTCTATTTTAACCTCGGAATGAATTACAATAACATTCTAAAGTCACTTGCTGTTAGGCAAGGGGTTATAATAAGTAAGAGGCACTTAATTAGGCTGCTAAAAATGCACGGGTACAGCCGAAGAAAATATGATGACCTCGGTGACGTGATAGAGGATGGACCTCGTTTTGGACAGCTACACCAGCACCCAGTGTCGGGCGGTCCTTAGAAGCCACCGAACTCCTCTAGGCCTCCATAAAGTAGCCTCCAATGACATGTGGATCACTGCTGGAGTATGCCGCTTTAAGCCAAATTATTTTACGGGAAAAGCTGTCTATGCAACCATTGATGCAGATTCCATATGGTTTTCATTTATCATATGAATCGGTAGGACAGATATAATTATCATTTGCAAGGATGCCAAATGATAATTAATAATTTCATGAATTTGCTGTACATCCATCTGTATCCATGCAGGTTTCCATTTCCCTTCAGCTGTTGCATGATAAAGTCTATCTCGTCACCGAGGTCATCATATTGTCTTCGGCTGTACCCGTGCATTTTTAGCAGCCTAATTAAGTGCCTCTTACTTATAATAACTCCTTGCCTAACAGCAAGTGACTTTAACATGTCATTGTAATTCATTCCGAGGTTAAAATAGAACGCTATCTCTTATATCTTGTCCATAGCCGACATGCGTCTAACCCCTGCTGCGACAATAGACAACACAGCCACACTCGAATTATTAAACTGTGGCCACAAATGAATTATCTTGTTCCCACAAATTATTAAACGGTGGCCACAAATTAATTATCTCGTTCCCGCAATTTATTAAATTGTGGCCACAGATTATCAAGTCATGCAAACAGATCACTAAGTCGGGCAAACAGATATATATTTTTTTCCCAGATGTCACCAGAGGGGCTCCGTATTATTGTAATTCATTCCGAGGTTAAAATAGAACGACATGCGTCTAACCCCTGCTGCAACAATAGACAACCAAAACATAAAACACAACATAAGTATCTCGTTCCCACGAATTATTAAACTGTGGCCACAAAATAATTATCTTGTTCCCACAAATTATTAAACGGTGGCCACAAATTAGTTATCTCGTTCCCTTAATTTATTAAATTGTGGCCACAGATTATCAAGTCATGCAAACAGATCACTAAGTCGGGCAAACAGATATATATTTTTTTCCCAGATGTCACCAGAGGGGCTCCGTAGGCAGGTGCTTCTCCAGGGGGCCTGTCAGCTCCACACATTGAACATGTCTCTTCATCAAAGACTGAAAGAAAGTGTATTTGCATAACACATTTAATCTGAATTCATGTGGAGCGCCTTTAAGTTATTCATTATTTAAGTTATTGTACCTGATGCCTCAAGGACTTGGAGACCCATATTCCTCCTAGATTCTCCCATGGCTTTCTTGGAGGTTTCAAATTGCATTTGGGGCAACTGAGGGAAGGCTTCCATTACTAAATGTCATTTGAAAAACGTACACATGTATATGCTCCCCACGCGACCCGACCCCGGATAAGCGGACGAAGATGAGATGAGACGTAGGCTGCGTTCATTAAGTGATGATTTAAAGTGATGTAGTCATCGAGACAGAATTTCCCAGCCCTTTTAGTTTTATCACTTAACTAATTAAATGTAACCGCCTGCTTTAGCACCAGACGTAGATAGCAACGGTGGTTGAACGGATGGGAAAAGGGTAATTTGCCCCATTTGACCCTCAATTTAACATTTTGCCGCGCTGTGCATTAGCGATAGTTACTCTTCAACAACCACCAATAAGACGCATGTAGTCTATTTTAGGCAGGTCCCACACTTCTTTCTCCAGGATTTGGATTTTTAGGCCTACATTTTATTTATCAAAGGATGAAAAACTATTGAGATCCTTTGTGGTATGGTCGTCTCGTGCAGGTATGACTCGAAGAGTGGTAAAAAATCAACACGTGGTTTATTCTAACAGAGACACGGTAAACGGGCTTGCGTTCTGGTGGTGGTTCATGAAGCATCTCTCGAACACAGGTAAACAAACGCATATATATCGGGAGTGGGCGGAACGGTAATTAAGCCACGCCGACATGTTCTAATTTACCCAGGTAAACCTTTGGTCTGTCTTGGCAAAGTGGCCATGTTTGTAGTCTTATCTTATCTACAAAATCATTACAACCTTATATGGTGTGGTCCATTATGTGGTTGAGGAAACCATTCATAACTGTGGTTAGCTTGAAACATTTCATCAGAAATAGCAGAGACTAAAATTGTTTACATCGCAAGCTGTCAAGCCGAGATGTAGGCCTACCAAACAGATTTAAGAAAGCGCTTTTTCAGGAGTGGCGACGTTAGGGAATAGAACAGTGGCGTGAAGCCTAGTGGGTCGGCGGGCCGCCGAGCGCTGGTGTGGGCTAGTAGCAGGCCTACGTCCGAAATAATGGTGGTGTTCTTTTTGACGAGCCGCTCCGGGCCTGTGTGTGTTGGGCTTTGGGCTCCACTATCCTTCACGGTTCTATTCCCTAGCGTCGCCGCCCATGAAAAAGCGCAAACTCGTACAATGAGAAACGGGAAAGCTTCTACGACCAAAAGGGGACGTGCCTCCGCAAATGCCGCAAGAAAGCTGGGATAATGGCAGTTTACCACTAGCACGTACCGGCGTACCATACAAATGGATTACACCAGACGTTATTTGCTCTAACCAATACGCAGGCCTTTGCCGTCTCTCGTCTCGAGCTTCTCGCTCACAACCAATCACGTTCTTCTGGAGGTCACTAGTTCTTAATTGATTTCAGCTGCGTCTCCCCCGCCTCACCTCATAAAGCGCCCCCACCGTGACGGATGTTAATCGTTTTTTTTGCGTTGGTTGAACAATCCGGACATCGTGGCCACCGACATGGACCCCCGCCATCGGGACCCACGCAGTGAGTAACGCGGGGTACTTCCTTCATGAGCACTGCACATGTTACACTCTCCCCATCTCCCCCTGTCGTCTGTTCTCGCCCCTCTATTGTACATGTTTTACCGCTGGAGGTTAATGTGGATTTGCTGATGGAAGTGGTAGTTTGTGTTGAGTGGTTTATATATGGGATCGACTGACTAACTAACGCTGCGGACCGCTACAGAACCGACCACCACACTGAAGTGTCCTCTGCTCACTGTGGAAGCAGCATGGAAGAACTGCAGCAACTCTGATGGAAACTACAGGACCTCCACGCTGTTGAACACAAACTGTTGTAGGCCTACTACAAACAGAGGCGGTCCCACTCGGTTAATGATCTCGTAGTCAATGCGGCAGACCGCTGGACCTGGACGTCACCTTCTGCAGATACTAAACTGCCCTCAGGAATCCACGGATAACTTGAAACGTGTCCGAAAAATCCAGGATGGAAATTTGTGGAAGGAAGAAAGGGTTCTGTTTTCGCTCAACCCATAACCCCACTGAGCCCTTCTGTGGAAACCTGTCTGACTGACCCGACTGACTGGGGGCCTGTTGTGTGTTTGGTTGGTCTGGTAGAAGGTTTGCTGCTTGTGATCTGCAAGGTGGTCCTGGGTTAGATGCGGTGTCTGACTTGCACACCACTCTCCCAATTCTATTCTTCTCTTTACTACTTTTCTACTTTCAATACACTTGCTGCTGTTGACCGCTGGTGGTGCAATGTGTTTTTTATTCGCCTATGTTCTATGGATGATCACTACTGCCTGTTGGACGTTTTGCGTGTTTCACCAATAGTTTCGGAACTAGACGGACCTCGTATATAATTTGCTCTTCAAAGATGCGGTCAGGCGCCCCTCCGCTATATAACATTTTCTGCCCGGTACGAAATAGACCGACCAATCACGACTCTTTATCTAATGTGAGGTTGGATATACGCAACATGTAGAGGTGTTTCAACAACAAAGATGGAAGTTAGTGAACTAAAGACTGTATGTATATGTTCACTAAAATAACGAACGACTACTCTTAAAGATTTTGAGTAATATGTATTTCTCCATCACCCGTTCCAATGCTATGTCCAATGCTATGTATTAGTCGAGGCCTATCCAATGGCATAGCCGTTGACCCATTTTAGATCGCGCCCTTTAGACACGCCCCTTGGAAATTGAGCAACGCACTTCAACGCAGAGGATCCAGAAGGATTTCACAACGAGTCCATTGGAAGATATCGAGGAACATGAACATCACCAATGAAGGAGAGTAACGTTTCCACTTGCTATAGGAATTTAGTGAAGCACTAAATAGTTAATAATAATTAAATGTGGTCACCATTTATTGACTCGTTGGGTAAGACTTGCTTTAATAATATAACCGCGTTAAAACTATTCATTTACTTTTCTTGTGTAGTTTCCCACTAATCATTAAATGTTTTATAGAAGTACAAAAGTGTATAGTTCTATTAATTATTTTTATAACAATCATTATACAGGATTTGAATATTTTCTACCCAAGCTCATGCTTCATAATGAGTCCCAAATGATTTATGAACAGTGGTTTGTTTTTGTTCAGGAGCGGATTGTACTCCCAGAGGCTTCAACAGAGCGGGTCTGGAGCTGGGAGCTGCAGGTGGATGGTGGCCAGGAGCCGTTCAGTCCTACAGACACAGACGGGTGAGCCGTGGAACTGCACATCCTATAAACTCCTCCATGGCGTGGTCAAACGGTTCAGGATAAATTCAGCCATCATTGGAGTTTATAGGAAATGATACTTCTCCAGAACGCCCAGTATGGGAGAAGATAAGCTACTGACATCTGAGTGAGCGAGGAGAAAAAATCTCCAGTGTTGAGATGGATTGTATCTTGTTTCAGTAGAGGTGATGGAGGCAGGTCGTCTGGAGGCGCTCGCCGTGAGGTCCGTGGCGGTCGTCTGGAGGCGCTCGCCGTGAGGTCCGTGGCGGTCGTCTGGAGGCGCTCGCCGTGAGGTCCGTGGCGGTCGTCTGGAGGCGCTCGCCGTGAGGTCCGTGGGGGTCGTCTGGAGGCGCTCGCCGTGAGGTCCGTGGCGGTCGTCTGGAGGTGCTCGCCGTGCGGTCCGTGGCGGTCGTCTGGAGGTGCTCGCCGTGCGGTCCGTGGCGGTCGTCTGGAGGCGCTCGCCGTGCGGTCCGTGGCGGTCGTCTGGAGGGGGAAGGCTGGGAGACGTGCAGCCCAAGGATGACGAACGGTGAGACACGGAACTGCACAGCTGCACATCTTTTCTAGGCTTGGTGAATTGTTTAGAATTAAACCTTTGACGTGCAGCCACAGCAACTCTGAGGTGTTCTGAACAATGTCAGATGCATTCTCAGCCACTAGGACCAGGATCCAGGATGTAGGCTAGGTGTGTGGCTGGCGGTTGGGTTAAATAATACCTCACTCAAGGCTGCACAGTAGGGCATCAGTGAGATCTGTGGGAGCTAAAGCAGAGGAGTTGATTATCTGCATCATGTACGGGGAGAAATGTGCAACTGGAACGTGTCATTCGCCTTTCAGAAGGACTGAGGCGGAGGTCCTGGAGGCGGAGGCCAACCTGGAGGTCCTGGAGTCGATGGGCCTGGAGGCGGACTACCTGGAGGTCCTGGAGGCGGATTGTGGAGACCATCCTGGAGGTGGCGTCCACATGACGGCGGTGGCCAACCTGGAGGGCCTGGAGGTGGTGGCCAACCTGGAGGGCCTGGAGGCAACGGCGGGCCTGGAGTCGGTGTGCCTGGAGGCGGCCAACCTGGAGGTCCTAGAGGCGGCCATCCTGGAGAGCCTCGAGGCGCCGGCGGAAGCCATCATGGAGGCGGCCAACCTGGAGGGCCTGGAGGCGGCCAACCTGGAGGGCCTGGAGGCGGCCGGCCTGGAGGCGGCCAACCTGGAGGGCCTGGAGGCGGCCAACCTGGAGGGCCTGGAGGCGGCCAACCTGGAGGGCCTGGAGGCGGCCAGCCTGGAGGGCCTGGAGGCGGCCAGCCTGGAGGGCCTGGAGGCGGCGGTTGTGTCCAACCTGGAGGTCCCGGTGGTGGAGACCAACCTGGAGGTCCCGGCGGTGGAGACCAATCTGGAGGGCCCGGCGGCGGCGGCGGCGTCCTGGAGGGCCCGGCGGCGTCCTGGAGGGCCCGGCGGCGGCGGCGGCGTCCTGGAGGGCCCGGCGGCGGCGGCGTCCTGGAGGGCCCGGCGGCGGCGGCGTCCTGGAGGGCCCGGCGGCGGCGGCGTCCTGGAGGGCCCGGCGGCGGCGGCGTCCTGGAGGGCCCGGCGGCGGCTGCTCCTCATCCAGTAAAGCTAAACTCTTCTCCAGTGCGTCATGAACGGGGAGGAATGTCCGGGGTGCAAATAGAACGTGTGTCTCATTTCAGAAGAAATGAGGCGACGTTGCGGAGGTCCAGGCGGTTGGCCCGGTGGAGGTCCTGGAGGAGACGGTCCCGGCGGTGGAGGTCCAGGCGGAGGTCCAGGCGGTCCTGGAGGAGACGGTCCCGGCGGTGGAGCTCCAGGCGGTCGGCCCGGTGGAGGTCCTGGAGGAGACGGTCCCGGCGGACCGCCAGGACCTCCAGGTCCAGGCGGTTGGCCCGGTGGAGGTCCTGGAGGAGACGGTCCCGGCGGTGGAGGTCCAGGCGGTTGGCCCGGTGGAGGTCCTGGAGGAGACGGTCCCGGCGGTGGAGGTCCAGGCGGTCGGCCCGGTGGAGGTCCTGGAGGAGACGGTCCCGGCGGTGGAGGTCCTGGCGGTCGGCCCGGTGGAGGTCCTGGCGGTCGGCCCGGTGGAGGTCCTGGAGGAGGCTGGGGGATCCGGCGGTGTTTAGCTCCTCATCCATGGAAGGTAAGCTCTTTCTCCAGGTCAATCTGATCAACGAGAAAATCAAAGAGCGCAGCCATGAAGTGGTGCTATCGCCATGTGGGGACTAAACTCTAATGTTTAACTCAAGTAACCGCAGTGTTTCCCCAGCACTGTGTGGTTACGGCCGTCTTAACAGTAGGGCCCCGCCTTGACTACCAATGTAGAAAAATTAAGTATAAAAAATAATTATGCAATAACAAAGTGCAAAACTCGTAGAGAAAGAGAACATACTTTCCTCAAGTACCAAAAATATAGATAAATAATTTGTCTGTAATACTGTATACTGGTTTTGCCTGTGCACGGCGATAGTGTGGCGCAAATTCGCTCGTGTTGAAATGTATTTTAATTTCTCGTGATGACAGCCAATCAGCGTTCAACAGCGTGGCCACTGAGTGACATGTGTAACGTAAACAGCCAATCAGCGTTCAACCGTCAAACTCAGTGCAGTGCAGTCCGGGATGAACTGCAGCATGGAGGAGAAAGTGATTGTTGCCGTTTGTGACTCCCGGAGTTCTGTATATAATATAATTTTATAATATCACGGCCAAAAGCTATGTGCGCCTCCGACGTCTCTCCCTCTTCCACAAAAGGTAAAGACATGCAATGGCACAAACACACTCACTCCTCCCGCCGGTTGCGAGTCCGCGAGATTCTCATGGACGCGCGTGTGTGTGACATAGTCTGGAAGGCGCGCTGCTGTAGGTGTGTGTACCTCCGACCGGTGAGTGAGAACAGCGAGAGAGAAAAAAAAAAGGATGGAAACTGAGGATTTGGTTTTGAAAAAGAATAGGTGTGTGTGTGTACAGTTAATAAATAATTAACTGTTTGAATAAATGCTGTGTTGGTAAATCTAACTTGCTGTGATTTTCCTTTTCATATGTGCAAGTTCTAAATTGTTCCAATACAAAGCACTAATGAGTTTAAACAATATGTTGTTTCATGTAATCTACATGCAGACTTATATTTCAGGAATACTAGAATTATTAGACGTAACATTATGCCAGACATGGTTGAATCGATCATTTATGATGTGCTCTAGAGGAGATTCAAAATATATATATAGTAAAAAAATATCAAGATTCATTTTGGCCCAGCCCTACACTGAACTGGGTTGTATCACTTAGTAGTGAGTACACTAGGGTAGTGAGTACACTAGGGTAGCTGGGTTATCTCCAAATGGTAACTGAGTGTTTGCTTTAGCAGGGTTGAAGGAGTCACTGGGGATGAAGATCACTGCTCAGGGGCTGACGCCCCCCCCCCCCTCATCTTTCCGGAGAAGGTACATAAATCTACAGCTGATGTGATTAAAGTTCTGCTGTTCAGATCCGCTGATAAAGGGTCCCATACCATATCCACAGCGTCCTCATGGTGCAGGCGGTCAAGCAGCTGGATGACTGACTGGTTCTTTATGTCCCGGAGCAGAGGACGGACCGAAGGCCTACAGCGCAGCAGACTAGAGACTCTGTGGAACCGGTAAGATACTGGATTCACCATCTTGAAGTCATTTTCATTTATTCAACACGGTTAGTTTTGTTTGGCGGGTATGTTGCTATGATAGGGGCTTCTTCTGTAACAAACTTTCTAGAGAATAAGCTCTGACTTCAGCCAATCAGTGGGATGTCCTTGAACAAGAGCCAATGGCTGAAGGTGCTCAAACGCATTCTTTTGACTCGCTCCTCTACTATTGCTGTACTCAAGCTGGATGGCTATTTTGCTCCTTCTACTGACAAAATAAAGTCTGCCACCTGGTGGCCAATGAGGGCGTAGCAACTCGGGGCACATTGGAAACATGATGAGAAGAGTTTTTGATGGTTGGATCGTACACCTAAATGTTTTTAAATCAAAAAATCGCTGAACCCCATGTTGGACAATGCTTGTTTTCATCCTTTCTATGTTTAGCTTTGATTTATCCTTACCTTTTCATGTGACCCATTCCCCTTAGGTTCAATTAAGTTGACCTCTCCTTCAGGCGACTTAAAGGAGACCATATGTGCGGCAGCTGGGTGTCATGGTGCAGAGACCCAACGCTGGTAAATATTTACTTCCTCCTTGAACAGACCTAACGCGTCAAACGGCAATTATATAATCCCTCCTGATCTTTATAAAGGTCTGAAGACAAGTCTTTTCTGTGAACATCTCCACTGACTAGTGTGCTCTTAATTAAATTAAAGTTAATTAAATGCAGTAACTCCAATGCACCTGGAGGCTCGTATTGACATTTTTTGAAAGCTGGTTCTCCAGCACTAGGACTGTTGCGGTAAATAAATGCTTGTTTTTTAGCTAATTTAAGTCTGAAATCAAATGCTGATTGAGACCAGATGGGGCTGCTCCTGCATTTATAGACATTTGATTGCCCTTGACACTGATTCTACTTTTTGCATCAATTTACTTCACAGTACTGAACTACACCAGCGTGTCCTACTCCCATAAACCCTGAGGATCCCTGGCTACACCAGCACTTTAATCCACACCCAACATCAACACAGTGCACACTCTATAGAGCTTGTAAGATATGACTAGGTTTCAATGGAGAGAAAGTCATAATTTTCTCTTATGTTGCACCACATTTTGGGGGAAGAATGTTTGAATCAATCTTTGTCATTTATTTCTGTACTCCACGTCTGTAATCCCAGCTGTTGTATTTTAACACGGTAGCTGGAACCCTCTTTATAGGGAGCGACTAGAGGGACAAGGCTGGGAGCAAACCTGAGCCTTGATCTTAACCTTCTTTCTAAACCTAATGCCGCAATTTAACTGCAAATAAAGTGAGGCCTAAAGTAACTTGACTCTCTTGCCTAAACTTGCTTGCCTAAACTCGCTTGTCTAAACTCGCTTGCATAAAACCTAAACTCGCTTGCATAAAACCTAAACTCGCTTGCATAAAACCTGAACTTCCTTGGCTAAACTCGCGTCGCTTGCCTAATACCTGAACTTGCTCGCCTAAACTCGCTTGCCTAATACCTGAACTCGCTTGCATAAAACCTAACTTGCTTAGCTTGACTCGTTGCCTGTACTCGCTTGGCTAAACTCGCTTGCCTAATACCTGAAGTCGCTTGCATAAAACCTAAACTTGCTTTGCTTGACTCGCTTGCCTGTACTCGCTTGGCTAAACTCGCTTGCCTAATACCTGAAGTCGCTTGCCTGAAGTCGCTTGCCTAATACCTGAAGTCGCTTGCCTAATACCTGAAGTCGCTTGCCTAATACCTGAAGTCGCTTGCCTAAACTCACTTGCCTAAAACCTAAACTTGCTTGTCCAAACACGTTACACAAAGTTAACCATCCATAATCTTTAACCCAAACCAGACTTGTCCCTGGGTCGCTCCACTTTAATTTAGAAGTTTCTTCTTTTACCTCATCTGCGTTTTGAGTTTCATTCTTTGAGGGCTTGAAGTGCTTTGGAGGATATTCAAACCTTTGTTTGCCGCATTTGTTCGCCAAATGTTCAGTGTCCTTGCATGTAATGTCTATGGTCTGACGATAATCTGACCTCTTCATGAAGCAGAATGTGTGAATGTTGTCCCGTGAGCTCCAGGCTCTCTGTGGGCCTGTCAACGTCTATTTAGCAAAAGGTTGGAGTGAAATTCATTTTTGTGCCATTTTCATGTGTTCCTGAGTATTTCAGACCTGTGGTGTTTCACATGAGACCTTAATGGGAACTTTTCTTTTTCTGCCTGCATACGTAATGCCTACATTAGTAGGGTGATCACTGTTGATCCCAATAATGATCATTAACCACCTCATTCTTTTATGATTTTTTTCGATAAGGATTACAAATCATGTAATTTATGAGCATATTTGCAAATCGCTCCAAATATCAGATTGTGTAAAAACTGACGAAATGTAACCTGCTTGATTTAAAGAAAATAAAACATCCAAATATTATAAACCTGTTTTGTGTTGCTCTCTTACCATGTGGAAATGAACACGGATATGTTTAGCTCTGATTTGCTGCCTCCTTTTGGTGTGGTGCTGGGATTAGTTTAATATGCTATTATCATTTCCAGGATACGTTAATAACCTAGTATAGCCTACCCGGAAAAGAAGGGATATGAAGGCCAGGGCAGGCTGTTTCGGTGTCCTTTCAACATGTGAGCGGATTTGTGAACATTCTCGTGAGGGAAATTGATTTGTAATCGTTAATTAACATACAGGACCATTCAGCAAACACATTCACATTCACATATTTCTCACCAACGGAACGGTCACTCTTTGCGCTTCTTGTGATTTTAAAGTCCTGGCGCCCCCTACTGGAGTTCTTTGTTAATTCTTGCCCGCAACTCTCCTTTCTTGGGCAAGAGATCTGTGACATCTGTCTCTCTATCTGTGTCTCTTTCTCTGGTTCTCTCTCTCCTTCTCTCTGTCTCTCTCCTTCGCCCTCTCTGTCTCTCTCCTTCTCTCGTAAGCCCACCACACACCGGCGCCGCGGTGCGCATTTTACGCGCGTCAATTGCCGCCCCTATAGCACCAATGCCCAGCTTGAGCCATTTCGCAACCGAAATCTGTGGTTACCGCCGATATGTTACTCTATAGATTACCGTTAGATTTAAACAGCAAAGTTGGAGACATGTTAGTCAACAACATAATTTATTGCACCAATTTAAAATTCCAAAAATGCATGCGGAGCCGAAATGTACCGATCAAACGCCACGTCACAAGGCATATAATGGGCTACAATCAAAATGCGAGATACTACCCAAAGGCTGTTTAGAGCAAAGGCGCACGAAGATTTTGTGTGACGGCTGGCTTAACCGCAGATGAACGAATGGCGGCTCACTTGACCGCAGTACTTTACTGATGAGTTCAAGTGGAAATCATAATTTTGATTTTATCAATTTCATCCAATTACACTAAACATACTTAATCGAATGTTTTCAAAGTATGCTTCGCAAAGCAAGATGATAACTGACCAGAGATGACAGACATTTAATCTCTATCAAGATTTCGAACTCTCCGTCCGTCCATTTATCCATGTAGCTCCCCGTCTGTCTATCTGTCTTTCTGTCTGTCTGTAAGCAACACACATTAAATAAGATAAATACAAATTCCATCCTTTACATTGGTCTTCGTTCGTCTTCATCTAGCCATCCATGCCAGGGGGTGCCATGTCGTAATTCCGACGCCTCATTGTTCCGACGTCTCAATGGTCCGAAATATTTCCCATTAGATCGACATGCCACTATGCCGACGGTTCAATGTTCCGAAAACGGAACCCATTGGTCCGAAGGTCCGTTTGTCCGACTTTTCAAAAAGGAGGCGCATTAGGCCGACGGTTCAATATGCCAAGGCGCAATTGCTTTTACTGTAAAGAAGTCAAACGGTGAGTGAAAAACAAATAAAAATGTTATCTTTAGTAGCTGTGTGTGGGCCTATATGTGTTTACAGTGGGCTTTTAGCCTAAATAATTTCGCTGGTATTGATTAAGTCAAACTTATACCTCATACCGTGTGTGTGTGTGTGTGTGTGTGTGTGTGTGTGTGTGTGTGTGCGCGCCAGAAACATCGTGGTATGTAAGGACCTCCCCCCCCCTATAGATAGGCCTACACCCCGCCAGACAGAAAGAACAAAGTTTTCACTTCGCGTCGTCAGGAGTTTTCATCAATCGGCCTGCGTTCTGAAACTGGTCAGTTTAACTATTCGTTTCTCGAAAATGCGAAATGATGTGATAACATATATATTTTTTCATACCAAACACTGGAATTGCAGCGTGCTTTACAGTTTCTTTGCATTTTCTCAATCTTTCTTCGTCTGTTCTCTTGAAAATGAATGCAAGGCATTTAAAGTCTCTTTCTTGAGTAAAGTCAAGTAGACGCTGTCATGCGTGTTGCATCTGCAGTAGGTGTTTAACCCGGTGGATGCTCTCCGTCTCCGGTTAGGTTTCAACAGCCGAGGAGTCTATATGGGTTAGGCAATGCTGTGAAAAAACGATTATAAACGGGCGATGGTTAAGGTTAAAGTATCTAGTCAGATTAGTCTATGTCCAGAAAAAACAAGGCTCGTGAAAACCAAATTACCTGGATTACTGTGGAATCTTGTTTTGCAGATTTTCTTTATTATTATTGTTTTAGCATCAAAGCGAATCCAATGGGGTAACAAAACGATCACCGTCTATCGTATAGTCCATATTTTTCTTTTCTTTTTCGTCTATACCTCAAACACGCACAGAGACGCAGGACTCATGGAGGAGAAAAAGAGCGAAGAACGCGATGGGGATTGTGTTCCCACGGGGGAGAGCCCTGAAAACGGCGTTGAGTCGAGGGACAAGTGGGCCAACAAGAGTGAGTTCCTCCTCTCCATGGCCGGCGAGATCATCGGGCTGGGGAATGTGTGGCGCTTCCCTTATCTGTGCTACAAGAACGGAGGAGGTGAGATACTGTGGCCGTTACCGATGGATACTGTGGCCGTTATGGATGGAGCTATGATTCGCGTGTGTGTAACCACCAGACACCTTGACAAGCACTGCAACCACAAAAGCAAAAAATAAGCATGGAAGAGGGAGCCCAGGAATGTTATACACTTCAAAGTTTTGGTGGCAATTTCCATTTGTGTTAAATATATAGATTTTTTTTTTATTGACATTAGCAAAGTCTTTCAAAGTAGGCTAGCTCAATCCTTCATTCTATACAATAAAACAATTAATTAAGAACCTGAATACAGCTTATAGGCCTTAATGAAATAGAATGAATAAATAATAAGACATGTATTTTTTCATTGAGTATCAATATTTTATTGCTTTAATTGACTTTAACAACCACAAATTGGTTGTTTTTATTAATATCATATCATCTCTTTGCTTTCTTGTTGTGTCTTCGGGGGCAGGTGTGTTCTTCATCCCCTACTTCGTATTCCTCTTCTTCTGTGGTATCCCCTTGTTCTTCCTGGAGACCGCCATGGGCCAGTACACCAGCGAGGGCGGCGTGACGGCCTGGAGGAAGATGTGCCCCATGTTTCAGGGTAAGACCTCCACCCAGACAGGCCATGGTCAACAACAGCAAGCAACAATCAACAGCTTAGCTTCAATCGATGACAAGTAAAAAAAAAAAAAAGATAAAAGTGAGAAAGAAATATGAATCCGTACAGAACAAGTACAAATAAGATAGCACTAAGGGTAATACAAATGATAATAATATTAAATACAATTTCTATTATAATCATTTATTGAATCCCTGGCCCTTTTCAAGGCACTTAAAGAGCTCTACGTTAATATGTGTGAGTGTGTGTGCTTGTTCCCACAAGTGTGTTTGTGTGTGTGCTTGTGGGAGGATGACGTCACACAGGATCCACTACCTCTTCCTCTCCTTGTGAATGCCCCCCCGCCCTGGGTGATGAACGGCAGCACCACCGAATGCGAAAGGTGCAGCAGCAGAGGCGCTGCATCCCATTAGGCATACCAGGCAACTGCCTGGGCCCCCGCAATTGTTTGGGGCCCCGGGCCACTACTAGGGGGGCCCCCTAGAGCCAAAAAAAGCCAAAAAAAAAATCGCTCCATACCCTGTAAATTGTATGAATCATTCTAATCATAATCATTTTTACAATTCATATAGGCCGATTATAATTATGCACGTGTTGAGCCATCAATCGCAGTGTGTCCAGTGGGGACTGGCCTTCACCCTCAGAGGGAAGAGCATACGGGAGCAAATCGGGAGAGAGAGAGACGAAGGCACATGACAACAGAGCAGGGTTCCGTGGTCGCTAGGCTATGGAATGGGGTTTGTTTTGGACATTCATGGATGCTTGGAATAACCAGCCGTCGTCCGCATGGTCATGCTGCAGTCCATATCGCCCCGCTCCGCGGTGGATTTACAACGACAGCTGGGCTAAGGGTCACACAACGTCTCTTTGTTCCTCTGTTCCGTGGTTGAGTTGAGTGAGCAGCCTATATCTGGGATTAGATTGGGAGTGTTGACGTTCCGGGCCGGAGGACCCCCGTCTATGTGGGGGTGCAGTGAAGCTGAGGCAGACTGAGTGAAAGCCTCGGGGGTTCTGTGCAGGGATTGGCTACGCCTCCCAGGTGATCGTGCTGTACCTGAACGTCTACTACATCGTGGTGCTGGCCTGGGCCATCTTCTACCTGTTCAACTCCTTCTGGCCCACGCTGCCGTGGTCCACCTGTGAGAACGCTTGGAACACAGGTAACACACACACACCGACACACCGACACACACACACACACACACACACACACACACACACACACACACACACACACACCGTAGCCACACACACACACCGTAGCCACACACACACACCGTAGCCACACACACACACACACACACACACACACACCGTAGCCACACACACACACACACACACACACACACACCGTAGCCACACACAGAAGCACACACACACACACACACACACAGAAGCATACACACACACACACACACACACAGAAGCATACACACACACCCTAGACAAACACACACACACACACACACCGTAGACAAATACACACACACACCGTAGACAAACACACACACTCACACACCGTAGACAAATACACACACACACCGTAGACAAACACACACACACACACACCGTAGACAAATACACACACACACCGTAGACAAACGCACACATAAGGACCCACGCACACACACACACAAACACACACACCGTAGCCACACACAGAAGCACACACACACACACACACACACAGAAGCATACACACACACAAACCCCCCCTACACGCACACGCACACGCACACACACACACACACACCCACACCCACACACACACAAAGAAGCACACACCCACACACACACACACACACAAAGAAGCACACGCACACACACACACACACACACACACACACACACACACACACACACACACACACACACACAAAGAAGCACACACACACACACACACACTGTGGGTGACTACACACTGCTGTCTGTCTCCCAGTGGACATGGTGTGTGGACTCCGTAGCTGCACCATGCTGTGTGTTTGTGTTATGTCGTGCGCTAGGGTCCAGGCCCCGTGGAGCGTGATGTGTTAGCCTCAGTGAGGTTGTGTGATTGTGTGCATTAGGGGCCAACCCTGTTTCTCCCTTGGGGGATCAACGCAGTGCAACGTGTTGGATCATGTTTGCACTCATGCACGCACCTGTGTTTGACTCCCGGTCCCCTTCTCCGCCTCGTCTTTCTGTCTTTCTGTCTTCCTGTCTTTCTTCTTCTTCTCTCTCTCTGCGTACTTCCCTTTCAGTACTCTGCTACGACCACCGGAGCGATGAGGACCTCCGGAGCGATGAGGACCCCAGCTGGGGGTGGCCCAACGGCTCAATGCAAGACTACGATGAGGACTCCACAAGGTTTATGTGAGTCCCACACACACAACCCATAATACCACCATTCTGTCAGGGAGAAATCAATGGGATCGTGGGAACACCTTCTTAATGCAGCCTCTACAATACAATCATGAAATTACAGTGTGAGGTCAAGTCACTCACACTGGATTTATTGCTGGAAGCAATTTGTTTACCGCTATTGAAAATGTCTGTCAACTTTTATCAGGATGTAATACATTTCAGGAGCTTACCGCGGCCGCGTGCGTGATACAAAGTGCATAATGTACCCAAGTTATGCGTTTGAAATGATTATTTTTTCAATAAATTTGTTTTGTTTATTGAACGCATTTCATGAAACAAGCTAACGATCCAGAAACTCTCCCCAAAAATTATGAGTCACACTATCGAGTCTTGTGGTTTTCATCAAACTGAGCATGACCCCTAAGCTAAACAAAACATCATCACTGGGTTTTATTGAGCCTGCCCTGAAATCACGGATGTGGCAGCAGAGAGCAGAAGTCTTTGTTCACCAGCTACCCCGCTGCAGTCTACTGAGGAATGCTTTTAGTTCCTTTAGGCATGTTTTAAACAGGCTCATCAGTTTCTGTAATATAAGGGAAAACGGTCATGCCTTGTACTTGTGCCTGAGCTGCCCGAATAGAAAACAAATATGATTAAAGTCCATGAAGGCCCACTGATTTGTCGTTTGAGATGTGGCTCCAGCTGATTGTTGTCAAAGCGGGCAGGACTACCAAGCTCCAAAAGAAAGACAGCTTGTGGAGAAATTGTGACCTGCAACATCAACTCTGTTACTTTTCCTAATCGGACCAATGGAGTAGGCAAATTGCAGACCGAATACATTAACGTTACTAATGGTACTCTGTAACTCTCTCTCTTTTTTGAGGAAATGTTGATGAGGCAGGCCACAATGTCTTCACGGAGAAGACTCTTATTTAGGAAACAGCCGAGCCCAATGATTCGCCTTTAAGGGAAACTGATTTAAATAGTAAAGATGTGTTTTGACGGTTTGACCTCAGATTTGACCTCAGATTTGACTTTGCTCTTCTTCGTCTTTTTTTTAACGGCCTCCACCCTTTTTCTCTTCTTCTAACTCCTCTCCAGCAATGCCACAGTTTCATTTCCACTGAAAAGGACTCCTGAGGAGGAGTTTTGGATGTAAGACACACACGCACACGCGCAGGCACAGGAACACATAGGCACCCACGCGCACACACACATATTGTATTACTATTATCCAACAGTCATTCAATAAAGCCATTCATCTCAAAGCAGACTTATATACACCAATACACTAAATGATCCATTTCTATACAACAATCAACAACTGCGGCATTAAGGCCAAAGGACAAACACAAAGGCCGAACCCAACCCATCTGTCTGGAGTGCCGGTCTCAACTTGTCCAGTTTGATCCAGTGATTTCTTTATCCACTGATCCTACTCATGCGTCACAGATGTCGTCCCTAAGTCTGAGTCTTCACATGAAAATGTGTACAAACGTGTTTATATGTGAGATGCTTCAGTGTCCCTCATGCGGCATATAACTGCTATCTGGACAACATATGGTTTCCCACAGGGTTTTTAAGTTATGCAACCGTTTAAATGGTTTAATTGTGCGATTATTGAAGGCTTAGTAAACCCCTGTTTTAGCTGGCAAATTCTACCTATGAGTTACAGTTTTCAGCATCTAACCAAGTGTGAGGATCAGGTCCCATTCAGTGGAGCTCTTGGAAGACTCTTTAACCTGACGCCTTCTCGTGCTTTGCAGAGGATTTCTCCAGTTTTACAACTTGTCATAAATAACACAGACATGTTCCCCAACACTTTGTGAGACTCAAACAGTATTTTGGTTTATATTAACTCTTTAAGCCTTTCCCATGAGGGTTGGACTGCAGAACATCTTATCAGTAGCTGTCGGATGTGGTTTGTCTTAAATAATAATAATAATTTCATAACAGTTAACAGCTACATCTGTGTATCCCTGTATGAGCTTGTGCCGATGTGTCCTTACCTTAACCTGTGTTACTGGGTGCCGGTAGGTTCCGTGTCAGCGGGGCAGCGGGGTGGTCCGGACTCCACTGGGAGATGGTGGGGTGTCTCCTGCTGGCCTGGGTGCTCTGCTACCTGTGTGTCTTCAAGGGGATCCGATCCACCGGGAAGGTGGGGGCGCCGTCATACCTCTAGCCCGCTGTGTCCTCCAGAGTATTTAATCAGCCACACTGGGTGCAGATCCAATCCCTGAAAGGGGAAGGCGACATGCTGCTGTGTTGTTGTGTCGTTGGCCTCAGAACATGGTTGCCTCAAACATATTTTGGCCAAATTGTGAAATCTAACTCTACTCTCCTGGCCCTGCTGATTCACGGTGACTGATTGGCTATATCCTGAGCCAATCAGAGGGCTTTTGGATTCAATAATCACTATCTGCCAAGCTCATCTATTTGATTTAGGCATTTTTGAAGCTAAATACAAGATGAGCCTTAAAGTATGTCTGAGGGAATATTTTGCCTCCATGGTCTGATAGACAATAGTTTGCCTAGATTATCATTAGCTTGAAATGTGAAAAGTTTAAACCCCTTAAGGATAAGTGGTTTAGCTAGATCTATGTACGGTTGATGACAGGAAATTGAACCGACAATCTTATGGTTGAGCTTGGGGCGAGGTTCTCGCTACTTTCCCAGATTCCGTCCTTCCTGCCAATCACAATGACATTTAACTGTGTGTGTGGAAGTGAGTTTAGTCTATGCACGCTAGTTGAGCAGGTATTCCTGCTTTCTTGTCCAACGTAGTTGTGCAACGACAGTTAACTGTAATTATCTTCAAACAAAGGGAAATTGTGTGCAAAGCAAACATGTAGAAACATGTAATCGTTTTATTTTTTACATTCATCAACGTTTTAAATTGATCAAGACATTTTTCGGACTTTCATATGTTTATCTGTGTGTGTGTGTGTGTGCGTGTGTTTGTTTGTGTATTTGTATATGTTTGTTTGTATATGTGTGTGTGTGTGTTTGTGTGGGTGGGTGTTTTTGTGAGAATGTGTGTATGTGCGTGCTTTTGTGTATGTGTGTGCGTGCATGTGTGTGTGTGCTTCTGTGAGTGTGTGTACTATGTGTATTCATATGTGTGTATGTGTGTGTGTGTGTGTGTGTGCGCTTCTGTGTGTGTGTGTGTGCTTCTGTGTGTGTGTGTGTGCGTGTGTGCCCCAACGCGGTGCTCCAAGGTGGTCTACTTCACCGCCACCTTCCCCTACCTGATGCTGATCCTCCTCTTCCTCCGCGGGGTCACCCTACCGGGCGCCATGATGGGCATCACGTACTACCTGTATCCAGACCTCTCCAGGATCACCGACCCCACGGTACGACCGCTCTACCCAACGCCACGGGTCGACACGCCGGCATCATGTGACACTCACAGACGCACACGCACGCACGCACACACACACACACCCGTGGGCTTCCTCTGGGTGCTGATCTCATCCTCCCTGGTAACCAATGGTTACCGGGCGCCACTCCTTGTGAGGCAGGCAGCACACCGGTCCAGGCTCAGAGCTTAGGATGGGTTCAGTGCAGAGGATGGAGTCCCCATGACGATTGTTCCCTGTCTCTCATGTCTTGCTCTCATGCCCTTAAACATCCGTTACCAATGTCCTTCTTCAGATCACTTCTTTGTAGTGGTTCTGTCTGAGATGAATTAGGACTGTCGCACCTGCCATGAATGTCGACCGAAGCAGTACAGCACCTTGGTCTCTGATTCTCTGGGCCGAGGGAGTTGTGGATGGGTTGCTGTTATTCTGAACACTATTTGTTCACTTACTGCTGATTGCTTTCTGCCGCTGTCCCCTTATTGTGACATTGACAGTATCCTAAAAGGCTCTTGGACATCACAAAAGATGAAACACAGTGTTGGGGCCCGAAAAAAAACGTGGATTTAACCCGTTTTCACTCTTTGCATTCTTATTTTAGTAACAGTGCCAAAATGGCATAGATAAATATGTTGAGAATCCAATAAGACGTATACATAAACAAATAATGTATGTGGTCATCCTCATTTCAGTGAGATTTGATCTTCTGTTCTAGTAATTTGATCATCCTGCTTTCTATATCTAGGAAAAGGGGAAATGCACTGTTAGTCAAACGGCTGGAATATGGCCTTGAGTTACGTAAGTGTGTTATTACAAAGAGATAAGCTCATCTTCAATATCCCTTTCCTCCAGAAAGTGAGGTTCTAGCAATGAAAACCGACTGCCCAACCGTATCAGAGGAACTAGAAAAACACTGCAACAGCATGTGATAGTCAACTAGTTTTACAAAAATGGGACATTGACACTAAAATATGTTTATAGGTTGTATTAGCGGGTTCAATGCCACAGCTTAATCATATGTGTACTTAGAAGGCATTATACTGTCTACTGTCACAAACGGAAGAGCTGTCTCACTGCTGTGATACCAGATGCGTCAGAGGCATTTTGGGAGAAGAGCCATTTAAGTCATACAACATGTGCACAACAGAAAGGACATTCTCCCCTCCCCCACTCCCCTCTCTTCATACAGTTCTCAGTTCACAGCTTCAGGGGTCAAACTTGAAAACAAAGGGTTCATTTCACGGATCCGAACTGCCAGCGGTTTGTAGACTAAATCGTGTCTATGAATTGTGTCCAAGTTTCTAATCTATACATTTCAGGAATGTGTCAAGACGTCTGAGAAAGGGCAACGGCAATTACACTGCGGTCGTTATCTGAGCGTCTGTTTTTCTGTTCTGTTGTGTGTGTGTGTATCTGTGGGTGTTTGTATGGCTGCATGCAAGTGTGTCTGTGTGTGTGTTTGTGTGCGTGTGCACGCGCATGCACATGTGTATGAGTGTGTGTGTTTGTGGTTTGAACACAACTCATACAAAAAAGAGCATGCATGTATGTGTGTGTGCACAGGCATGCACGCGTATGGGAGTGTGTGTGTGTGTGTTTCCGTGCGCATATTTGACTTTGATTTCCCATTGCCTTGAGAAGGAAGCTGCGTTGCGTGCAGGGGGGGGGGGGGGGGGGGGGGCTGGGGCTGTAGAGAGAGCAGAGGGGCTCCAGCGCTCGTCCGGTGCACGGTGGGGTGTTGTGCACAAAGCAGCGCCGTCTCTAATGACAGCCAGATGTGGAGACACAGGGCAAGCAGACTGAAACACTGCAGCTGTAAACTTCAACATCACACTCACACGCACACACAAAGTCCCGGTCTCACAGTATACATCCTCTCTGTGGTGCACATGCACATGGATGAACACACACATGCATTTGAACCAAACAGACTTATCCAAATGAATACATGCATATGAACTCAAAACCACATACACACATACACATGAACACACAGTCAAACACAAACACACAACCACAAACTTACGAGCACATGAAGAGCAGCAGCTCTACTCCGACGATGTAGTTATTAATGTACGCGTTACAAACATATTTTAACGGCTTTACAACCGACCTGGTGTTTGGATTCCAGCTGTTTGAGATTGTTTCAACTGCTCAGTTTCTGAAAGTATCAAAGGCGCCCCATCCTCTCTGTGAGAGCTCTCTCTGTGTCTGATGTTGGGGTTTCATTCATGATTTCATTTTTTTTAATTTCATTGATTCATTTTTTTCATTTTTTTTTTATTTCCTTTTCTTTCTTAATTTCTTTCTTCCTTCCCTCTCTCTCTCTCCCGCCCTCTCTCTCCCGCCCTCTTTCTCTCGCCCTCTTTCTCTCTCTCTCTCTCTCTCTCTCTCTCTCTCTCTCTCTCTCTGTCTCTGTCTCTCTCTCTCTCGCCCCCCCCTCTCTCTCTCTCTCTCTCTCGCCCCCCCCCTCTCTCTCTCTCTCGCCCCCCCCCCTCTCTCTCTCTCTCTCGCCCCCCCCCCCCCTCTCTCTCTCTCCAGGTGTGGCGTGATGCAGGGACCCAGGTGTTCTTCTCCTACGCTGTCTGTCAGGGCGTCCTCACTGCGCTGGGCAGCTACAACAAGTACAACAACGACTGCTACCGGTCAGTGGACACACACGGGCACGAACGCACACGCACACAGACACACACACGCGCATGAATTCACTTCTGTTATCAAACACGTGAAAGCTCACGCACGCACATGCACACACATACGCACACACTGAACCTTGGTTTGACCCGCTGCCTCTTCGCAGGGACACCTACGCCCTCTGCTGTCTGAACAGCGCCACCAGCATCTTCGCGGGCTTCGCGGTGTTCTCCATCATGGGCTTCATGGCCCAGTCGCTAGGGGTGGACATGGCCGACATCATGTCCGGCGGTGAGATGGTCACTGCTCTGTTCACAGGACGCTTCAAGTCCTCTCATCTCCTAAAGGGGACACATTATACCACCAGGTGTGAGTGTGGTAAGCCGTTACACAAGGCTAGTGTGTGTGTCCACCTAGATGTGGGACGGATAGATGCGCAACGTTTGCCACAGTCCACTGGGTAGACTTGTAGACTGATCTATGTAGCACACATATAGGGGAACACGCCCACTTGTCAAAGTGGGCACATTTTCAAAACGGCTTGTAACGGCTAATCACACCTACACCTGGTGGTATAATATGTCCCTTTTAACACCTCCATGGTGTCGGCGCCTGCAGAAGGACTTAATCCTGATAAAAATAATATCCACCCCTCTGTTCAGCAATTCATACGTTAGGTATGATGTACATTTAATCGCCCCAAAGCCCGGCAATGTGCTATGGTGTCCACCAGATGGCGTATCGTGCTAAGACATTTGCCGTTTTCCAATATCCATACTATCCGTACTTACTAGTCTAGTACGTAGGGCGTTCAGATTCAGATCGGCTGAAAATAAGTGTATTGAAAGGACCCGGATGGTGTACTCAAAAACGGTCAAATCGGTCAAATCGCGAAGTGTGTGGCGATGTACACTTTTAGTACTCAACGGCAGCCATCTTAGTTACGTAGCGGAAGAGGGATGAGCCAGGCCGAGGCAAAGTCGGCGCATTTTCCAAATAGCCTGCATTAATAGTCATTTCGTAGTTTTTATAGTTTTCATAGCTTTTTATAGCTGCTAGGCGTAAAGAGTTCACCGTTCAAAGCGGGATGTTTATTGCGGGGGAGGAGCCGCGGCGGCAGTCTTTATCGTTATTTCCGGTCAGTGCACCACGGAGTATTCGATTTGGAACAACACTGACATCTGAAAATTAGCGCACTTAGTGAGTGCGGATAGTGTACTTCGTTTAAGTGTACTCATGGAAGTATGGATATCGGATGAAACGTTTAGTTTCGGTCACTTGGGAAGCAGTTTGTTCCTATTTTTGACGGTTTGACGTCATGAGTGACCGGAGGAGCTATGAGCTCATGTGACCTCTCCAACCCCAGGGCCCGGCCTGGTCTTCATCGCCTACCCCAAGGCCCTGTCCATGCTGCCCGGGTCCAACCTCTGGGCGGTGCTCTTCTTCCTCATGATCCTCTTCCTCGGCCTTGACAGTCAGGTAATTATGATGATGAAGATGGTGATGAGGATGATATTAATAGAAATGGTGATATGAATATGTATCAGAATATTCAGATTACTATGAATATTAATGAGCTAATGATAAGAAAACCTGGTCGGCTTATATTATTAACGTATGTTTGTGAGCCTCTTCATCTTCAGCCACGCCCCCTGTCTAACAAAACCACTGCTAGCTCAACAAAACACAATTCCAATCCCCGAAAAAAGAATAAGCAAGTTATGCATTTCGTAACTGAAAATGCCAATGCACAGCAATAGCAATACATGAGTCTACACGAGCTATATATCAATTAAAAGCTGAGAACAAACTGATTCCAGCATTCTAAAAACATTGCTGTTCATCAAACTTGAATTTGATCGCTTAAAACCACTTTAGACGGCCCATTTTGAAACCACACACGCGGTGTTTACGCTCAATCACTTCTCCGCCATCACCACACCTAAATGGTTTGTGGGTGTGCAAATGTATTTGAAAGAAAGCTGAAACCATTCATATTCTTCGCTTCCATCCATGCTTTGCAGCCATTACGTGTGTGTGTGTGTGTGTGTGTGTGTGTGTGTGTGTGTGTGTGTGTGTGTGTGTGTGTGTGTGTGTGTGTGTGTGTGTGTGTGTGTGTGTGTGTGTGTGTGTGTGTGTGGTTCTCTCCCGGGCCTCCAGTTTGTGTGTGTTGAGAGCCTGGCCACGGCCATCACGGACCTGTTCCCGGGGCAGCTGAGGAGGAAGGGCCGGCGGGAGCTTCTGGTCCTGGGCATCGCCGTGGTCTGCTTCCTGCTGGGCCTCCCGTTCCTCACAGAGGTGGGCCTCCACCCGCCTCACACACACACCGTCTCCTGGGCGGTCGTCAGAGCTGCACTGCGGACCTCTCCCCGTTAGCAGCTCTGAGAGGCTTGAGTAGTAGCTACAGTGATAGAAATATCATATTCAGACGGCGGTTAGTCGTCTAAGTACCTCCCTGAATGGATTGACTCGTGTTTGAGCATGTTTTGTTCTTAAGAAACGCTGTAGTTCCAGGAAAATACTACAGGTTTATGCAGACGCTTTAATACAAAGCCACTTGCAGTGAACTCAATTCATGTCATTAAGGAGCAAGGCAGGGTTTAGAAACGTCTGTCACATACATACATGCTGGTCGTGGAGCCACTCCCCTTCGGCTGGCAGTCAAACACCCCGAGACACAGGACGCCAGCCGGGGTCCACCACCAGAGGGCAGTGTAACAATAGGAACTACAACACACAAAGATATAGTGGATCGTTGTTTGTTGTTGTTTGATAAAACATATTTCCCTAGGAAATACAGACGTGAGTGCGAGCAAAGAACACCAATCAATAGTCAGGAGACGACCACACGCGGTTCGTACCTTATTTTTCTACCCATTTCTTAACGTTGTGTTTGTGTCTCCAGGGGGGGTTGCTCCTGTTTCAGATCGTGGACACGTACGGCCCCAGCGGAGTCAGCCTGCTCTTCATCGCCTCCTTCCAGTGTGCAGTCATCGGCTGGGTCTACGGTGGGCAGTCACACGTTCAGACACCCATACACTGGGCCCGCCGCGTACGTAGGCGTAGCGTGTTGAAGGTTGGGCCCGTAGGCGTAGCGTGTTAAAAGGTGCTGGATGTACGATTAAAGAGCTACGATCTGAGTTTAACTGGTTGAAAAAACGGCGCAGCAATCCGTTTATCAGTGAGTGAAGTGCCCTGTGAGGTTATCTGTTCTACAGTGCCTACCTCGGTGTGAGGAAGG
Source organism: Gadus morhua (assembly GCF_902167405.1). Lineage (NCBI taxonomy): Eukaryota > Metazoa > Chordata > Actinopteri > Gadiformes > Gadidae > Gadus > Gadus morhua. Next base: position 16,986,085 of record NC_044066.1, on the reverse strand, counting down.
TGTGGGACGGAGAAACGATGAGAGAAGCTGGGCGGAAGTGGAGGAGGGAGTGGAGTGTTCTTTGATAAAAGGGGACATGTTATACCACCAGGTGTGAGTGTGGTAAGCCGGTACAAGCCGTTTTGAAAATCTGTGGGTGTGTCCACCTAGATGTATGCTGGATAGATGAGCAACGTTTGCTTCAGGCCACTGGGTAGGCTGGTAGACTGATCTGTCCAACACACATCTAGGTGGACACGCCCCTTAGTGATGTCCGATTTTCAAAATGGCTTATAAGGGCCAATCACACTCACACCTGGTGGTATAATATGTCACCTTTAAAAAATGGGCGCTTTCCTAAATCCAAATTCCTTGACATGCAGCAACTATTTTCTCTTTACAGTAACGCAAATAGTTACTTTCCCTGGTAACTAGTTACTTTTATTATAGTAGAGTAATTCAGTTACTTTTCGGAACAAGTAGTGAGTAACTATAATTAATTACTTTTTTAAAGTAACGTTCCCAACAGTCAGTGAGATGAGGATCATTTCAGAGGAGGCTGGGCGGAGGATGTCCCTCTATTAAACATTGAAATGCTTCTTCTTGGCAAAGCCAGGGCTATCTTCATTTCCTTGTCATCTGAAGTTGATGGTCTTGTATATCTTCATACCCCTCGTCATGGCTGGGCCCCCCCCCCCCCCTCTCCTTCACCCCCCGCCAAGCGCAGCTCTTTAGAATGCTAATAACTTACCCCCACCGTCTCCAAAAAGGAGATATTGGGGCATTTGTTCTGCCTCTCTGCCTCAGCAGGATAATCCTGGGAGGACATTGTGCTGCTGTATGCAAATATGCTTTGCTTAGGTCTCCACATTTTGGAGAAATTGGGACAGTGCGGCAGCGTACTTTTATACGGAACAAAGTTTAATTTGTGACTCAGGTGCTTTCTGGGAACAAACCATGTTCTGTACTTTGTTAAGTCGACGTGTGGACGTTCAACAAGTCGTAGTCCTACATTGACTTTCTTTTGCGTCACATTTTTCGTCTCTCATTATAACTTTTAGTGTCGGTTTTCTTTTGGCCGTGCCCACCAATAGGTTTTAATCCTAAAGTTTCACCCATTTGTTTTGTCCTAATCGCTCTCTCGCTCTCGCTCTCTTGTTCTCTCGCTCTCTCTCTCTGTGTCATTATATTTCTCTTGTTCTCGCTCTCTCCCACAACTCATTACTCAGATTCTCTTCGCCCATTTGTAACATTCAATTTAACCTAAACTGACTTATAAAACTATTTGGGTTGTAAATATTTGGTTTGAGCTTGTTGATTAATAGCACACACTCTCAATCACTCACAACTGATTTATGTGGTTCATTTCAAAACACACCAGTCCAGAACGTTCTGAAGGAAGCAGTGTTGATGAACCGCTTTGCCCAGCATGTAACAGATGTTTGCAGCTGTTGAAATCCATGTTGGATATCAATAGCTGCAGGTGTGTGAGGAACCCACAAAGCAAAGAGTGCAGTCAGTTGTACACACTTGTGCAACACTTGATTAAACATTTCAAAAGCTTTAAATTGAAGGTTAATTATGGCAATAAAATACAATGATTAATTGATTCAAAGTGCAATCTTATTTATATGGATCTAAATAATAATAATATCCCTTATAATCATGATAATGATATTGAATATAATAATTATTAATTGACAGGCCAAACTTGCGACCATTAGCTGTAGTAGACCAGGAGCCATGCTAGCCCCTGCTAACCCTGACGTTATAAAAGGCATTTCAACTCAACCTTCAAGTCCCCAATGGCCTGTACTTCACTTCACAGTAGCGGAGACAACAATTCATCATCACAACCTCTCTCACACATAAGGCTGTTCCTCCTCCTCCCTCCTCCACCACTATCGATCTCTCGTTCCACCCTGACTTCTCCATTACAGCTTTGATTCACCCCACTACTTTGATATTTTTCCCGCTGAATTCCCAGGTGCGGACCGTTTCATGGACAACATCGAGGATATGATTGGCTACCGGCCGTTCCCCGTACTCAAGTACTGCTGGATGTTTGTCACACCCCTCATCTGCATGGTGAGGGTCACCGGGACCAAAGTCTTCCTCGTTTCTGCGTCCTTCTCCTCCTTCCTCTACTTCTTTCTGTCGTACCTGTCCTCCTTGTGGGGCTGATCCATGACGGGCCGTGGAGAGTGTGTTGACGACAGCAGGTTGGGGTCAATTTGCCAAGTAATTATAAGCATGAGGCAACACATGCTGCATTTAAGAAAGAGTCATCAAAGTGTACACTCACACGCTCACACACATGCGCCCGCACGCGCACAGACGCACGCACACGCACACACACACACACAGAGTAGCCCAGGGTCAGTTTAACACTGAATTGGCGTTGATGCATGAAATCAGCCTTCCTGTATTGATGGCACCCTCGCTGTGGGTTCTGCTGAATGCTCGTCTTTTTGAACAGGCATCACCTTCCACCACGGTGCCTGAATATTGACTCCTAATTATGGGAGTACTTGACTCTATGTAGCAGCCCCGGGCTGTCCTATTGCCAAGCGGTACTTTTATGAAGTTTGCTTGCTCTTGTACACTTCTTGTAGCTTTCTAGACGGACAGTAGGGACCGTACATCTCTCTTTGATCTGGTGTTGAGTATAATAAAGTGTAGTATAATAAAGTGGGACAGTACATCTCTCTTTGATCTGGTGTTGAGTATAATAAAGTGTAGTATAATAAAGTGGGACAGTACATCTCTCATTGGTCTGGTGTAGAGTACAAACCTCTCCTTCTCTGTAAGGACCACGTGGCTGTGTCGCGGTCTGACCGCTCTGCTGCCCCCTGCAGGTCACCATGGTGTTCGAGCTGGAGAGCGGGGCCTTCACGGTAGACCCTCAGTACACGATGGGCACCGCCATGTCGTTCATCGGCTCGCTGCTGGTCGCTCTCCCCCTCCTGTGCGTGGCCGTGTTCGTGGGCGTGGCCGCCGTGAAGGTGAGTCAGTGCCCGTCCCCCCCTCCCCCTGCTGAATGGGAGGGCTAATGACAGAACGCACGTGTGCGATCTGATTGGACGTTGATAATGAAGTGGATGATGATGATTATTATTATGATTTGTGCTCGGCTGACATTATAGTGTATGTTTGTGTCTTCGAGTGTGTTTGTTTTTGTGCGTGTGTGTGTGCGTGTGCGTGCGTGTGCGTGTGTGTGCGTGTGCATCATGTGCGTTATGTGCTCCCTCCCATTCCCTCCTTGGTCCCGCCCCTCAGGACCCTGATAGGCTGACCACGCCCTGCAGCTCTCTGCGGCAGGCCCGCCCCCAGCGGCCGCTGCTCTCTCTGTGTAAACGGGTCATCTTCAGGGCCCAGGCCGCGCCCCCCGCCGCCGCCGAGGACAAGATGGCGATGGACGGCCTCAGCGGAGTGTAGCCGTGACGGCGAGGCGCTGGAGAATAATGAAGGCTTGTACGGCGCTGTTCTGCGTGTTCTTGAATGCAGCCACTTCATGTTTACATCGTTTATCGTTTTTATCAAGTGTCTTTTCCCTTTTTCCCTTTGGCTTTGTAAGAGCCTTTTACTATTATAGATATGATACATTATATACTACATGTTATATAATCATTTTTGTAAAAACTGAACCAAAAAAATGTATAAACAGTATGTATGCAGTATGTTGTATATAAACTGAATATTAACAACATAACAAACCGTTTCTTTACGAGTAGTGAATATGTAGTGCAATTATATTCAGCGGGACAATATGTACCACATTCAACGTTTAAACGTCCCCGACTTCTCGATGAATGAATGAACACATCACACACACACTTCAAACAAGCCTCAACAGAAACATCTGGAAAGGAGTCAGAGTCCCTCTGATGGGCGGGGCCTATGTGAATGATGCCCCTGGGGGTGGGGGCGGGGCCTGTGTGAATGATGCCCTGGGGGGTGGGGGCGGGGCCTGTGTGAATGATGCCCTGGGGGGTGGGGGCGGGGCCTGTGTGAATGATGCCCTGGGGGGTGGGGGCGGGGCCTATGTGAATGATGTCCTGGGGGGTGGGGGCGGGGCCTATGTGAATGATGTCATGGGGGTGGGGGCGGGGCCTATGTGAATGATGTCGTGGGGGCGGGGCCTATGTGAATGATGTCGCGGGGGCGGGGCCGTACGGGATGGTCGGATGATCATCACTGGCATTCAATTAAAAAGGGAGGGGGAGGTGGAGGGAGGGGATGGAGGGGGAGGTGGAGGGGGAGGTGGAGGGAGGGGATGGAGGGGGAGGAGGGGGAGGTGGAGGGAGGGGATGGAGGTGGAGGGGGAGGAGGAGGGGGAGGTGGAGGGAGGGGATGGAGGGGGAGAGGGGAGATGGGGAGGAGGAGGTGGAGGGGTAGAGGGAGGCCCTCTCTTGGTGGTCTCCAAGGACCTCAGGAAGTGACCCCATAGGTCAGTAGAACTGAACCCCGAGGGCCAGAGAGCTGCCCCTGGTCCAATAACCCGTGTGTGATTGTGTGTGTGTGTGTTTGTGTGTGTCTGTGCGTGTGTTTGTTCAGAGACACCGTTCTCGGCCAATCAGAGGCCCCCGATCCAACATGTACGGTTGTAATGGACCAATGAGACGTTCTCCCCCCATGCCAACTCATTAGTGGCCGGTGGATTGTTAGCGGCTGTTGTTTTCCTTTATGTCATATTCCCATTTCCTTTATTGATGAGTTTGTTCCAGCGAGTGGCTTTGAATGGGCTGTGAATTCAGTGACCATATGCCATCGCTCTGATGCTACGAGTGGTTGTAAAGAAGGAACATCATTCGTCTTCCTTAGCTTAACGCGCTTAACAATCACAGAGTGTTAGGGAACAGAGTCTGGTCGGCCAATAAGATAAACAGAAATAACTCTACAAAGTGGAGGTTGATTGGAAAACCAATTTTCATCTGCAAAGGATGCAGTCTGTCCACAAAGGAATACTGTTATAGCTTCTTGCAATGCACCTTTAACCAAAAGGTTCTTAGTCATTTTCTTTGCGTATAACATGAGCTATTATCTTTTAATCTTTAGAAAGATATTTACGCCGTTTATTTCCTCTTCAGCTAGTTATTTTATGATACGTATATTATAAGGATTACTTCACTTATTCGCTTCCATGGGAGAATAAAGAAATCATGCGGCCATTTCTCTCTCATTTCATACGTGAGAATCCAAAGGGTTGACCGTGTGGCAGGGGGCTACACAATGGCTCCATCTTGTCATGCAGCCTCATACCTCTTCCTCGGTGCCTCATGAAGCCTGCAATCCTGTTTGTTGAGCTCAGCAAAAACTCTCCATAGACGTGATTGGAATGAGAGAAGATATAAAGTAGATAACTTATGTGCGCTGAGCCAGGCCCGTCTCCAACACCTGACCCTCTCTCTCCATCACCGTTTTTTGGGACCGGAATGACTAACAGCTTCCTGATAAATGCTCAGGCGTTAAAACACGGCGCTGTAATAGAGTGGTGGGATCCTCCGCGATGGGATTAGGCTTCGGCTCGATTGCCTATTATGCTTTTTTTTACTATGACTCACTCTGAGCTTTTGGCTGACGATACACTTTGAGGCAACGGTGTGAAATCTATCAGGGGAAGGGGGGGGTGAGAGAGAGAGAGAGAGAGAGAGAGAGAGAGAGAGAGAGAGAGAGAGAGAGAGAGAGAGAGAGAGAGAGAGAGAGAGAGAGAGAGAGAGAGAGAGAGAGAGAGAGAGAGAGAGAGAGAGAGAGAGAGAGAGAGAGAGAGAGAGAGAGAGAGAGAGAGAGAGAGAGAGAGAGAGAGAGAGCGAGCTGATTGTACACTGTAACCTAGGGTAATTAGTCACATGAGAAAGACTTTCAAACACAACAATGTCATCCAATGATGCCAAATCATTTCACGGTTCATTTACAAGATGTACATGCCCTATGTTCGATTGGTGTCGCATGATTTCTTTCAGGGTTTTCGGATTAAGGCCTTTAGGGTTGCGTTGTGCTTTTAGGTTTTGCTATCTGTGATGTATATTCTGATAGACTATAGCCTGTATCTATAGTAGCCGATTCATTCTATCTTTGATGCACAGTGTAGAGCTAAGCTGTAGTAGGTTCAAGATCCTGTTAACTGTGATGTAGACAACTACATTTTGGCATTAGGTGCAGTACACATGCTATCTGTAATATACAGCATTGATATCATGTAGCTAATGTACATGCTATCTGGAATGTATAGGAGTATATTTGAACCGTCAAAGACAAAACAAATACATAAAGATAAATCGTATATTTCCCTGGGAGTCAGGTGTTCAGCATTTACCTTGATAAGGCTTCTTTTTGGAAACTTTGAATGACTTATGTTACAAGTAAAGTGATTACAGCTATAATTGTGTTAATTTATTTATTTTACAGTTTATTAATGGGAGCATTCGGACTATTAGGACTGTGTGATTGTGTACGCCTTGGTGCAGGCCTGTGTGTGTGTGTGTGTGTGTGTGTGTGTTTGTGTGTTGTGGTCCATTTGGCAACTGTCTGAGGAAGTCAGCAGAAGGCTTTGCTTCTTGCCCAGAGATGACGGCCAGCATCCAACACACACACACACACACACACACACACACACACACGAATGCACATGCTGAGATGCACGCACGCGCACACACACCCTTGCCCCTTGCTTTGATGCACGTACACACGATGATACACACACACATGCGCCCGGATACAAAAACACACACACACACACACACACACACACACACACACACACACACACACACACACACACACACACACACACACACACACACACACACACACACGTCACCCACACCCACTGAGGGCAGCCCTGCCACCATATAGAGCTGGGTGATTGACCGTCTCCCACTTGCCTCTGGGTATGAGCAGTAATCAAATCCGACAACAGGTCGAAACTTTATTATCAGTCGGTCAATAGCAGGAACGGCCAGGGGGCACGCACAGAGGAAGTCCGAGAGCCGGCGGAGAGGGGAAAGTGAAATGTGAAAGGCAGGGGAAAAAAAACCACACTGAGGACCGAGAGCGCTGAGACTGAGCGTATAGGGCAGAGCTGCTGGAAGCGTTTCACAGGCGGCGCTCAATCTGGATTTACTGCTCGCCCCGACGTGTTTACGGACGTTTTTCGGAAGTCGAGCGTAAACGGAACCACGAGGAGGTGATGCCGCTGAGCTGAGCAGGTCCTTGGAGCGGTTCTCAGGTGGGTGTCGCTGTCCTCCTATTGGCTAGAACTCAAACTATGTATTTGTGCTGAAGGCCAATCTATGCTCCACAAAATGTTTATTAATAAAATATGTTTAGATGCAAGGGGTTTATTGTGGACGGAGGGAACATAGTGAAAGAAATCAAATTCCTTTTTATTCCAGGACTTTTTTCAAGAGTTGGTGGATACATTCAGTACAGTGTGGTGCATTCAGCAATATGTGAGGAATGTGTATTTTTGTGCATTACCTCTTAAATAAAAGAGGATGATGCACTATGATGAACCAATTTAGTTACATTTTCCTTTTATTTTGGTGTATGGCCTGCAGTGGTCTCTACAGGAGTGTTTTCTAAAAAGTTCAATCAATAGTGCTTTAATTATTACTAACTTGACCGTCAACTGAAAAATGAATAAACAACTATATTCTCTGAATTGAGCCCTTTGGACGCAATGGCACAATAGCTATTGCATTATGTATATCCGTCCTCTTCAGAAAAAAATATTTAAATGAAAGCTTCAAAGGGCTAGTGAAAGTATTGATTCATTTTTAATTGGATATATAGAAAGGGGGAATTTCAAAACATCGCTCCCATAAAGTATTTATGTTACTATTTTGGAAACAGTAACAAAAATGGAAACATGATTTACACAGAATTTGCTCAGGAGCAACTTACTTGAATTTAGTATATGAGAACCAGTGTTATATTTTAAACCAGTCTCAAATTAGAGTCTTCTGAACAAGTCTTATGAATAAGATTTGATTAGGATGCAATCATAGACCATCTACTAAACGGAAACATCGATCATTATCCAGATGCTCTCTCTGGCTCAGCATTGTGGTAGATCGTAGCCCTATCTTAGATCAGTACACCACGTGTGTCAGTCCAGGGGTCTCATTTATAACCGTTGCGTACGCACAAAACGGGGCTGAAAGTTGCGTACGTGACTTTTCACGCCAAGGTTGTGATCTATAAAAATCCAACTTGACGGGAAAATGTGCGCAGCCCTAAGCAAACTCTGACCCATGCGTACGCATGGTTTGGAGGAAAAGGAGAATTGGCGACACAGACGGTGTGGTGGTGAACTGAAGTCAGACCGAAGAATTGCAGAGTGAGAAGAACGATTATGTTTTATCATCGCCCTTCATCAATTTAATTTCAACCCGTATCATGCGTTAAATCCTAATCAGAATAATTTAAGTCCACTGCGTTATTTCTCAGTTATAACTCCAGAAATATCTCCTTAGAATAGAAATAAAAATAAATTCTCTATATTTAATCCCGTCACTCCATACTGTCCACTGACGGCGCGACTGCATGGAATAAAGCATCGGTCCAACATGTGTCAATAACATAATATTTTTATGTGACACTGTAAACACATGATCAAATGTCAATTAAATCCCAAGTGTGAAAAACCAATCCACACTCATCACAATCGTTGTCCGTTACTCTTGATGCTTTTCATGACAAATCAGGCATTAAAAAGGGGTTATGTTCAAGAACATTTTACGTGGGTAATTACAAACTGATTATCCAAGGCGTTCTCGTCAGTCTTATTACCGTAACCCTATAAATACAGAGGTGAGCGCCGTGGTAATGCTGCACCATATGGCACTTCTGGCGGACCATGCAGGATTCGGAGGGAGAGGGTATTTAGGGACCATAACGACTTATTGGTAGGCTACATAAAAATATGTAACTCTATGTCAGACCACTTCTTTTTTAATTCTGGGACTGTGCGCTCCGTGCTACTGACAGAGTTCACTGCTACAGCAACATGTTGCCCCTCACTCTGCTTTTTGTTGTTGGCGATTCCAATCCCATGACCGCCGAACAAAACTACCTTTCGGGCCTCCATCTCACCCACAAGTGTCTCCACTTCAACCTCCGTGAAATTTCGCTTTTTTGATTTTCTCAGTACTTCTGCCATTATTTCCAACAAGACATAATACCGGCATCTGAGTCTGTTTTATATGCAGATCGCATTCATGAGGTCATTTGCATTGACCATTTATGGTTAAAAAGGGGCGTGTAGAGGGCGGAACGTGAAGCTGATTCAGCTGCGCACAATTATAGTCAGTATGTGATTTATAAAGCAAAGATTGCGTACAGGTGTGCGTACGCAGTGTTTTATAAATCCGAATATTTTTTGGCGCACGCAAAACTTGGCTTCTGGGCGTACGCACATTTTTAGTAACGATCCCACGCACAGTTTTATAAATGAGACCCCAGGTGGGGACTTAAAGTTACCTTGAATATACTGGACCCTTCTCTCACAGTACCACATATACAAATGTGTTAATAGCAGTGAACTGGTCCTTCTCTGTAACCTGTCCTCACCTTAGACCTGAAGCATCTTAGGAGAGGGAGAGTTTGCGGGTTTACTCGTTTGAGGGGTGGCAGGAGCCCCCAGCTCTCTGTGATACAGGGGTGAGATCTGCTAGAATCTCTGCGGGGGAAACAATGACAACCCCCTTGGACCGGGACGGGGACCTGGAAGGCAGAACTAAAAACAATGGCTTCACCCAGAGATTGTACAAAGTCTCCCACCCCACCTAAAAATGGGACCGCTTCAATTCACAACTCCCATCTGGAGGGGAAGACGACCTGGGAGATGCTGGATGGATTGTACCCTCCCGGGCCTGGCTGGGGAGAAACCCAGCGGACGGGCTGACCAAGGGAACACCTCTTCTGCCCTAGGCCGACTTTACCAATTGCACCCCTGACCCAATTCCTCAGTGGAAATGGATCATTGTATCTGCCCCGCGGCTGTCATGGTGACGGCAGCGCCAATAAAGTTATTATTGAGTGACGCTGCAACCAATCGACACTCCGTCTCCACCACACACACACACACACAACTCTCCTTTATCGTTCCACAGCTTGGCCCGACACATACACATCTGCGTCTGTGTGTCTGTCCGGGCGACAGAGCTGTCCGTCAGAACCCAGTGACCCGGATCAGTCAGGGTGACCCCACCGCTGGTTAGCGGACCCACTGCCATGGGCAAGACCGGGACGAGCACGGTGGAGTCCCACTCCCCGACGGAGCTGAAGCAGGCCGTGCCCTTTGAGGAGCTGGAGCCCGCGGCGCCCCCTGCAGGCGGGGACGCCGAGAAGCAGGAGCCCCCCGACCGGGGCAGCTGGAAGGGGAAGTTTGACTTCCTGTTGTCGTGCGTGGGCTACGCCATCGGCCTGGGGAACGTCTGGCGGTTCCCGTACCTGTGCGGGAAGAACGGTGGAGGTGAGTGGGGGGGGGTGTTTGGGGTTTCTCAATCGGTTGCTTTTCTGAGGGTAGAAAGAAACACACGTTTATTTCTGGTGCTGTGAATAAATTAACTGACAGCTGAGAACATAAGATAACAAAAAGAACACGTTTGGTTTGCTCGAGGGAGAGTATATGATACACATTCATGCAAATGTTTGCCATGCATATATTTATTTCGTCCATCATTTAGCCGCTCACCTTTAATAATTCATATTGAGTGAAAATGAATAAATAGATTCATGACATACATTGCTTTAATCATCACCCGTTCATTAAAGGTTCTGCGTTGTCTCCTCTACCTCCTGGTCATGTGACATTAAAGGTTCTGCGTTGTCTCCTCTACCTCCTGGCCATGTGACATTAAAGGTTCTGTGTTGTCTCCTCTACTTCCTGGTCATGTGACAGGGGCCTTCCTGATCCCGTACTTCCTGACGCTGGTGTTTGCCGGGATCCCGCTGTTCTTCCTGGAGACCGCCCTGGGCCAGTTCACCTCGGTGGGCGGTCTGGGGGTGTGGAGGCTGCTGCCGATGATGAAAGGTGAGTGTGTTCGACCGCAGGGGTTCAACCAGGGGGTCCGAAGCTCCGGAGAAGAACTCCAAACCCAGCGTCCTGAAGCTCCACGACCAGAGGTGACATGGAGTGAAACTATATTTTGGAGATGATTCTGGATTGGGTACCTTAGGGGATATAGGGTACCCTAAGGGATATAGGGTACCCTAGGGGATATACGGTACCCTAAGGGTTATAGGGTACCCTAAGGGATATAGGGTACCCTAAGGGTTACAGGGTACCCTAGAATACATAGGGTACCCTATGTACCCCATGTACCCTAGGGTACCCTATGTACCCCATGTATCCTAGGGTACATGGGGTACCCTAGGATACATGGGGTACATAGGGTACCCTATGTACCCCATGTATGATAGGGTACCCCATGTACCCTATCATACACACACCTATCATGGGGTACTATGTATCCTAGGGTACATGGGGTACATAGGGTACCCTATGTACCCCATGTATCCTAGGGTACCCTATCATACATGGGGTACATAGGGTACCCTATCATACATGGGGTACCCTATCATACATGGGGTACATAGGGTATCCTAAGATACATGGGGTACCCTATCATACATGGGGTACCCTATCATACATGCGGTACATGGGGTACCGTATCATACATGGGGTACCCTATAATACATGGGGTACCCTATCATACATGGGGTACATGGGGTACCCTATCATACATGGGGTACCCTATCATACATGGGGTACCCTATCATACATGGGGTACATGGGGTACCCTATCATACATGGGGTACCCTATCATACATGGGGTACATGGGGTACCCTAGGGTACATAGTGGATTGTAAAGAGCCTCAGTGTGCACGGCCTGTCTCCATGCATCCTTGAGCAAGATGCCCTAACCAGCGGCTGAGTGACTGAGTAGTAACTAGTAACTAGTAACTAGTAACTGAGCAGGTTTGTACCAGGGTGGTACCTTCATTCCGATGAGAGCATACTGCAATCACAAATGGTCTGTCTCAGCAAAAGGTAATTCCTATCGGCAACGGGCGGGGAGAGAAAACATATTAGTAGGTGGAGTGTAGAGAGACGGTGTCACTGCCAGACACAATCATTGAGCTGTGCAGTTATTTTATCAGCATTAGTGGAGCCTTAGTGGGGAGCAAGCGCAAAGAAAAATGATGGGTGTATTGCTCTTCATTCGGGAAGACTTAGTTGGATTTATGATGTGAGAATGGCTGACGAGGTTAAAAGAAGAGTGCACTTTAAATTCCTGATGTCTTCATCCTTTGTCTCTGTCAGGCGTGGGTCTGGCGTCCGTGGTGCTGGCCTTCTGGCTCAACATCTACTACATCGTCATCATAGCCTGGGCCCTCTACTACCTGTTCAACTCCTTCAGAGCGGTCCGTGGCATCCTCAAAAGGCTGCTAAGCTAAACTATAACTGTTGTGTCCCGTATGTATGAATGTGTATGTTTAGCACGTATAGACTATCACATTGGGTTGGCTAAGCACTACATATTTTGTACTTTAAATAACAAGGTGTACATGCATCAACAATATATCCTTCATAACGAACACCAAGACACAAACTTCATGAGACGCCTTTGACTACGATGCCGTTTCAATGCTGTTGGATTAAGTTAATCGTTTTGATGGACAGGTTTGTGTTTGAATGGATTGATGGATGGATTAAAAAGTGGAATACTTTCCTGCACATTTTTAGAAATGCAAGTATACAGTATATACAGCGCCCCAAATGAAAGGACTAAGTACATTGATGTGACACAACGTCATATTTACTCAGCTAGCAGACACTTTTATCCCAAAACGAAAAGTTTCTGCACTCAAGCACAGAGTGAAAGCATGACGCGATCTGTCTCCGTCGCGGCCACGCTGTACATTTCTTTCGGGGGGTCTGGTGTTGAAGGGCCATATTGTGTCTTTTTTTGTGCAGAACTTTGTGAAAAGAATTATGCACCAGGCCTTGAGTTCTTTTGAAAGGCTGTGTTGCATCTGCAAAGCCTGGGTTATGTATAATGAGATGTTTTTATGTATTGCTGGTCTGTCTCCTTCTGAAGCTCCTTCACCCTGACGTCTCCAGAGTCTATTGTCCCTCGCAGCGTCTGATTGTCTGCAGCGTGTCACACTGTGCCAGGCTGACACTCGAAAGGACTTCAGAAAGCTGCCCGTTTCTTCAGAAAATGTGCAAGAAACACATAAGAAATCGAAAAACACTCAAGCTAGAACAAAGATGTGCTGTATGTCTAAATTTAAACGGCAACATCACCCTCGGCTATTTTGTAATATAAGAGAGTAGGCTACTGCTTCATACACGTGTTGTGAACAGTTCATGATCTACAACCTCAACAAAACACGATTCGAACATTGATGTGATTGGTTTGGGCATTTCGTAAATCGTCCAACTTTTCTCAAAGGTTGCCTGGGATCACACCTCGGTTTGTTTACATCACACGTATCACACACGGTACTCTCTGGTGTGTATTGGTATTGTGTGTGTAAGTGTATTCAACGGTTATGTTTGAACATGTGTGTTTTTGTGAGTAGGAACTTCCCTGGCAGAGCTGTGATCATCCTTGGAACACAGAGAAATGTTTCTGCAACTACAGTCTGACAGACACCACCAACCTCACCAGCACAGTCACTGAGTTCTGGGAGTGGGTACCACCATTTACAATCACACAACAACCACAAAGCATGTTTTTGTGTGTGTGGTGGTGTGTTGTTTCAGTTCTGTGTATGCTGTATGTTTCTGTAAAAGGCAAATTGCATGGATTTTGGGTAATGTGTGTGTGCGTTTGGCTTTGTGTGTGTGCGTGTGTGCTAGTGTGTGTGTGTGTGTGTGTGTGTGTGTGTGTGTTGGATAGCACCTAACTATTCTTCAGTTACTGTCAGCGTACCTGCCCTTGATGTCCTCGTTCCGTTGTCGCGGGCAGGTGTGTGTGTGGGCTCTTGTTTGTTCCTGTGTCCTCAGGGAAGCCGACCTTAAACCGAACCTTGTGTGCGTTTGTGTATTCATGTGCAGGTGTCCAGATGTGTATGTGTGTCCGTGTCCTTTTTCGAATGGCATCCTCCTCTCTGCCTCTTGTAACCTTTACTTTGAGTGTGTGTTAGTGTCTGCTCACTCACGTGCAGAGGCGTGTGTGTGTTTGTGTGTGTGTGTTTTTTTTCTGGCATTCTCCTGTGTGTGTAAGCTATGCGTGCGTCAGCTATGTGTTTGTGTGTGTGTATCTTAAAGTGTGTGTGTGTATCTTGAAGTGTGTGTGTAACATGTGTGTGTGTGTGTGTGTCCAGGAGGAACATGCACCAGCTGAGCGGGGGGCTGGAGGAGCCGGGGGAGCTGCGCTGGCCCCTGGTGGGGACGCTGCTGCTGGCCTGGGTCCTCGTCTACTTCTCCATCTGGAAGGGAGTGGAGTGGACGGGCAAGGTCCGACGCACACACACACGCACGCACGCACACACACACACACACACACACACACACACACACACACACACACACACACACACACACACGCGCGCGCACAGACACACGCACACACACACAACCCTAACCCAGCCTGTCTCTCTCTTCTCCTGTCTCTCTCTCAGTCAGCCTGTCTCTCTCTTCTCCACCTGTCTCTCTCTCAGTCAGCCTGTCTCTCTCTTCTCCACCTGTCTCTCTCTCAGTCAGCCTGTCTCTCTCTTCTCCACCTGTCTCTCTCTCAGTCAGCCTGTCTCTCTCTTCTCCACCTGTCTCTCTCTCAGTCAGCCTGTCTCTCTCTTCTCCACCTGTCTCTCTCTCAGTCAGCCTGTCTCTCTCTTCTCCACCTGTCTCTCTCTCAGTCAGCCTGTCTCTCTCTTCTCCACCTGTCTCTCTCTCAGTCAGCCTGTCTCTCTCTTCTCCACCTGTCTCTCTCTCAGTCAGCCTGTCTCTCTCTTCTCCACCTGTCTCTCTCTCAGTCAGCCTGTCTCTCTCTTCTCCACCTGTCTCTCTCTCAGTCAGCCTGTCTCTCTCTTCTCCACCTGTCTCTCTCTCAGTCAGCCTGTCTCTCTCTTCTCCACCTGTCTCTCTCTCAGTCAGCCTGTCTCTCTCTTCTCCACCTGTCTCTCTCTCAGTCAGCCTGTCTCTCTCTTCTCCACCTGTCTCTCTCTCAGTCAGCCTGTCTCTCTCTTCTCCACCTGTCTCTCTCTCAGTCAGCCTGTCTCTCTATTCTCCACCTGTCTCTCTCTCAGTCAGCCTGTCTCTCTCTTCTCCACCTGTCTCTCTCTCAGTCAGCCTTTCTCTCTGTTCTCCACCTGTCTCTCTCTCAGTCAGCCTGTCTCTCTCTTCTCCTGTCTCTCTCTCAGTCAGCCTGTCTCTCTGTTCTCCACCTGTCTCTCTCTCAGTCAGCCTGTCTCTCTCTTCTCCTGTCTCTCTCTGTCAGCCTGTCTCTCTCTCTCCTCCTGTCCTTCTCTCAGTGCCACGCTGACGTTCCTTCTCTTCAGCTGCCTGTTCTCTGCGTGTTGTTCTCCTTCTGGGCTCCTTTGTGTTCCTCACCTGGATTCCTGTCAATTCTCGGGGGACTTTTTGGATCTTCACCTTTTTATCTTCTGCCCTATCATGTCCTCACCTGCTCAGTCTCAGTGTTTTTATATCACCTTTATTAAGAAAAGTGCAATTTGGTAAGAAGAAAGTAAGAAGGTAAACAAAACTCATATCAGAGGCAGGGAAAGATGACTAAATCCAGGATTTTGGGCTACAATACAAAACGTTCAAAAAGAGAACAAAGTAATTAAATCACTGCTCAAGGGTTTTTACATAAATCCTGTTTTATTCTGCATATAATGCATTAGTATAGATATGAGCTGAGAACATTTTATAATAATAACCCCCAAAAAGTAAAATGCATTTAAAATGTGTGGAGGCGAAAAGTACTGATAAAGAAGTAATAGATGGACAATTAAATGCAGCATCATTCTGCTAGAAGACTGCAAGCCATGTTTAGAAACTTGCCATGAGTTATTTTTTACCAACGACAGACACACTGCGTCTAGCACGAGAGGTTGTGTTGTTGTTGTGTTTGTTGTTGTTGCTGTCTCCTGGCCCCTGACTCAGGGCGATAAGGCACATGAAGGCGACGTCTGTCTCTGTCTCTGTCTCTGTCTCTCTCTCTCTCTCTCTCTCTCTCTCTCTCTCTCTCTCTCTCTCTCTCTCTCTCTCTCTCTCTCTCTCTCTCCCCCCCTCCCTCTCTCTCTCTCACTCTCGCTCTCTCACACACACACACACACACTCCTGCACTCAGGCCGGCAGGCAAGAATGCACACACACACACACAGACATTCGCCACGTCATTAAATCCTTGACACGAGAATAAAAATCTAAATACTTATTCTTAATCAATTTGTAAAAGTGAAAACGCCCACAGACTGATCCATAGTGGATTCATCGTGTGTGTGTGTGTGTGTGTGTGTGTGTGTGTTAGGTGGTGTACTTCTCGGCCACCTACCCCTACGTCATGCTGGTCATCTTGTTCTTCCGTGGCGTCACTCTGCCCGGCGCCATCGACGGGATCCGCTTCTACATCACACCGGACTTCAGTAAGCTGGCCAAGTCTGAGGTACACACACACACACACACACACACACACACACACTGACACACACACACACACACACGCACACACACACACACACACACACACACACACACACACTGCCATACACATGCACATATTGTGCTTTAGGTTTGGCTGAGTGACCTTTGACCCCTGTGCTTTAGGTGTGGCTGGGTGACCTTTGACCCCTGTGCTTTCGGTGTGGCTGGATGACCTTTGACCTCTGTGCTTTCGGTGTGGCTGGGTGACCTTTGACCCCTGTGCTTTAGGTGTGGCTGGGTGACCTTTGACCCCTGTGCTTTAGGTGTGGCTGGATGACCTTTGACCCCTGTGCTTTCGGTGTGGCTGGGTGACCTTTGACCCCTGTGCTTTAGGTGTGGCTGGATGACCTTTGACCCCTGTGCTTTAGGTGTGGCCGGGTGACCTTTGACCCCTGTGCTTTAGGTGTGGCCGGATGACCTTTGACCCCTGTGCTTTAGGTGTGGCCGGGTGACCTTTGACCCCTGTGCTTTAGGTGTGGCTGGATGCTGCCACCCAGATCTTCTTCTCGTACGGCCTGGGGCTGGGCTCGCTGATCGCCCTGGGGAGCTACAACACGTACCACAACGACGTGTACAAGTAGGGCACCCCTCAGTCTTCACTCTGTTGCTCTGCTGGATGGGGTTTAAAGCTCCCAGGACTGCCACCAGGTGTGGTGCGATTAGCCGTCACATAAGGGGCCGATTTCCAAAAAGGCTTGTGACGGCTAATCGCACCACACCTGGTGGCAGTCCTGGGAGCTTTAATGGGGTCCTATCTGTATGCTTACACTCTGTATATTGTTCAATGATCAGACCCAGAGATATGGCTCTGACTCTCTCACTGCCAGCTAGCCGATGGTTTCTCTCGGCACAGAGAGTTTACTTCCATGCAACTAAGACCAGCTCAAACGTGATTGGTCAACACTACTTGGACTAAAACTTAAACCATAGCTCTTCAATACCAACATCACCTCCCGTTGCCGACAGATTCTGCAGTCAGATATCTGTTCAAAGAGATTAGGGTTTGGGTTACTTGGGTTAATTATCTCGGAATTCTGAGATAACGTTTTCGTTAATTAATTAACTAACTTCATTAATGAAGTTTCAATGGCAAAAGGTTTCTTTAAATTAACAAGATACCTCAATATCCCAAGTGAGGCTCTCATTCACTTAAGAGCCAGTGAGCCCCCTGATTCAGATAGCTTTGCACTCGAAGAGATTTAAAATAATGTGTAGTCTGCCGAGAGTTTTAGAAGAGATCTCCAATTTACCAAACCCTGAATATATAAATCTGTTAACACTTATTTATCTAAACATTTTGCATTAGACCACTGGTTAGTGCAATCAATATTGTTTACCTGACCAACATGTTTGACACTACGCTTCATTGAACCCATATAATAAATACACACGGACAGAAGTGGGAGGGTCTACTCCACAGGACTTCCTGGTTGTGTGTGTCACTCTCTCGGGTTCGGCCAATAGGAGTCCAGCCACAACATGATTGGCTCATGTGACGCTGTGTCCCCCCCCCCCCAGGGACTCCCTGATCGTCTGCTGCATCAACTCGTTCACCAGCATGTTCGCAGGCCTGGTCATCTTCTCCATCGTGGGCTTCATGTCCCACATCACCAAGAAGCCCGTCCACGAGCTGGCAGCCTCAGGTACCCCCCCAGCGCCCCCTCGATAACACGGGACCATACACTGTAGCCCCCTCGATAACACGGGACCCTACACTGTAGCCCCCCAGCGCCCCCTCGATAACACGGGACCCTACACTGTAGCCCCCCAGCGCCCCCTCGATAACACGGGACCATACACTGTAGCCCCCCAGCGCCCCCTCGATAACACGGGACCCTACACTGTAGCCCCCCCCAGCGCCCCCTCGATAACACGGGACCCTACACTGTAGCCCCCCCCAGCACCCCCTCGATAACACGGGACCCTACACTGTAGCCCCCCCCAGCACCCCCTCGATAACACGGGACCCTACACTGTAGACCCCCCCAGCGCCCCCTCGATAACACGGGACCCTACACTGTAGCCCCCTCGATAACACGGGACCCTACACTGTAGACCCCCAGCGCCCCCTCGATAACACGGGACCATACACTGTAGCCCCCTCGATAACACGGGACCCTACACTGTAGCCCCCCCCAGCGCCCCCTCAATAACACGGGACCCTACACTGTAGCCCCCCCCAGCGCCCCCTCAATAACACGGGACCATACACTGTACCCCCCAGCGCCCCCTCGATAACACGGGACCCTACACTGTAGCCCCCTCGATAACACGGGACCCTACACTGTAGCTGTTTCAAGACTGAACTGCACTGATGTATTGGTTTATGTGTGTGTGTGTGTTTGTATATGAGTGTATATTAACCGTTGTGTTTCTGTGTGTTTTTTTGTGTGTGTATCATTACCTTTGTATGCACGTGTGGGTGTGTCTTCTTGCTTGAGTTTATCTGTATTATCTTGTGGTTGAGTGTGTGTGTGTGTGTATATTTACCTGTGTGTCTGTTTGTGTGTATATTTACCTGTGTGTGTGTTCGTGAATGTGTGTGTATATGGACCTGTGTGTGTGTATATATTAACCTGTGTGTCTACTTCCCTGTGTGTGTGTGTGTGTTTGTGTATACTTCACTCTGTATCTGTGTGTGTGTGTGTGTATCTGTGTGTGTGTTTGTGTGTGTATACTTCGCTCTGCGTGTGTGTGTGTGTGTGTGTGTGTGTGTGTGTGTGTGTGTGTGTGTGTGACCCCAGGTCCCGGCCTGGCCTTCCTGGCGTACCCCCAGGCCGTCACCCAGCTGCCCATGTCCTCCCTCTGGGCCATCCTCTTCTTCTCCATGCTGATGATGCTGGGCCTGGACAGCCAGGTACACACACACACACACACACACACACAGCGAAGTATACACACACACACACACACACACACAGAGCAAAGTATACACACACACACACACACACACACACAGCGAAGTATACACACACACACAGAGCAAAGTATACACACACACACACACCCACAGTGAAGTATACACACACACACACACACACACATACACACACAGAGCAAAGTATACACACACACACAGGTAAATACACACACATACAAGCACGCACGCACACATACAGGGAAGTATACACACACACACACAGGTTAATATACGCACAGAGACACACACACGCACGCACACACACACACACAAACGCACACACACGTATGCACACACACACACACACTCACATAAATATAAACAAACACACAGTCACACACTCATAAACAAATATTCACATGGTTGAAAAATGGCATAGTCATAATATATTAATTGTTTCCTTTGGTATAAATCTGCTATTCAAAGCGTGCATGTCACATGTATAAACTCAAAAACACTGAAACACATGTAGTCAGTGATACTCTCTCCTACTCCTGTGAAGCTGACTCACAGCGCCGTCACCGTCTCCCTTGGCGACCCAACCCCCCAGCTGCCCCCATGGCTCCACCTGTCCTGTAGCTGGGCTCCATATGGGTCACCGTGCCCTGGTGTTCATGTTGTGCTCCTGTTCCAGTTCTGCACCGTGGAGGGCTTCATCACAGCCCTCATGGACGAGTACCCCATGGTACTGAGGAAGAGGAAGAAGCTCTTCATCCTCATCGTCTGTTTCATCTCCTTCCTCATCGGCTTCTCCAACATCACACAAGTAACTATGGGTCACCCCGCAGCTGCTTTGTAGTGTGTGTGTGTGTGTGTGTGTTTATGTCTGTTTATGTCTGTTTGTGTGTGTGTGTGTTTCCGAGAGAGGGAGAACAGTACTGTATAGTAAAGTTGTTTCATTTTCATGCTTTAACCCTCTGTATCGTTATAGTGTAGATGTACAGGTGTGTTGTTATAGTGTAGATGTACAGGTGTATTGTTATAGTGTAGATGTACAGGTGTATTGTTATAGTGTAGATGTACAGGTGTATTGTTATAGTGTAGGTGTACAGGTGTATTGTTATAGTGTAGGTGTACAGGTGTATTGTTATAGTGTAGATGTACAGGTGTATTGTTATAGTGTAGATGTACAGGTGTATTGTTATAGTGTAGGTGTACAGGTGTATTGTTATAGTGTAGATGTACAGGTGTACTGTTATAGTGTAGATGTACAGGTGTATTGTTATAGTGTAGATGTACAGGTGTACTGTTATAGTGTAGATGTACAGGTGTATTGTTATAGTGTAGGTGTACAGGTGTATTGTTATAGTGTAGATGTACAGGTGTATTGTTATAGTGTAGGTGTACAGGTGTATTGTTATAGTGTAGGTGTACAGGTGTATTGTTATAGTGTAGATGTACAGGTGTATTGTTATAGTGTAGTTGTACAGGTGTATTGTTATAGTAGATGTACAGGTGTATTGTTATAGTGTAGGTGTACAGGTGTATGTTATAGTGTAGATGTACAGGTGTATTGTTATAGTGTAGATGTACAGGTGTATTGTTATAGTGTAGGTGTACAGGTGTATTGTTATAGTGTAGGTGTACAGGTGTGTTGTCATAGTGTAGGTGTACAGGTGTGTTGTTATAGTGTAGATGTACAGGTGTATTGTTATAGTGTAGGTGTACAGGTGTACTGTTATAGTGTAGATGTACAGGTGTATTGTTATAGTGTAGGTGTACAGGTGTATTGTTATAGTGTAGATGTACAGGTGTATTGTTATAGTGTAGGTGTACAGGTGTATTGTTATAGTGTAGATGTACAGGTGTGTTGTTATAGTGTAGATGTACAGGAGTACTGTTATAGTGTAGA
Source organism: Gadus morhua (assembly GCF_902167405.1). Lineage (NCBI taxonomy): Eukaryota > Metazoa > Chordata > Actinopteri > Gadiformes > Gadidae > Gadus > Gadus morhua. The sequence goes on along the minus strand of NC_044066.1, from coordinate 16,964,667 downwards.
TGTACAGGTGTGTTGTTATAGTGTAGATGTACAGGTGTATTGTTATAGTGTAGATGTACAGGTGTATTGTTATAGTGTAGGTGTACAGGTGTACTGTTATAGTGTAGATGTACAGGTGTGTTGTTATAGTAGATATACAGGTGTATTGTTATAGTGTACATGTACAGGTGTATTGTTATAGTGTAGATGTACAGGTGTATTGTTATAGTGTATGTGTACAGGTGTGTTGTTATAGTGTAGGTGTATTGTTATAGTGTAGGTGTACAGGTGCATTGTTATAGTGTAGGTGTACAGGTGTATTGTTATAGTGTAGATGTACAGGTGTACTGTTATAGTGTAGATGTACAGGTGTGTTGTTATACAGGTGTATTGTTATAGTGTAGATGTACAGGTGTATTGTTATAGTGTAGGTGTACTGTTATAGTGTAGATGAACAGGTGTATTGTTATAGTGTAGGTGTACAGGTGTATTGTTATAGTGTAGATGTACAGGTGTATTGTTATAGTGTAGGTGTACAGGTGTATTGTTATAGTGTAGGTGTACAGGTGTATTGTTATAGTGTAGATGTACAGGTGTATTGTTATAGTGTAGATGTACAGGTGTATTGTTATAGTGTAGGTGTACAGGTGTATTGTTATAGTGTAGATGTACAGGTGTACTGTTATAGTGTAGATGTACAGGTGTATTGTTATAGTGTAGATGTACAGGTGTATTGTTATAGTGTAGGTGTACAGGTGTATTGTTATAGTGTAGGTGTACAGGTGTATTGTTATAGTGTAGATGTACAGGTGTACTGTTATAGTGTAGATGTACAGGTGTACTGTTATAGTGTAGATGTACAGGTGTATACAGGTGTTATAGTGTGCGGTGTATTGTCAGTCTATGGCTCAGTTCAGGGAAACAGTTCGATCAACTCTCTCCACATCTTGACCTTTGCCTCGTATCCTTCTGCTTTTATTGTAACGTGCATCATAGTTCATTTTATTTTGGAAAAAGTATTCGGAATGGAAAAAAAACGTGTTAATTTTCCATTAAAGCCCTTTTGGAGAGAGAGAGAGAGAGGGAGAGAGAGAGAGAGAGAGAGAGAGAGAGAGAGAGAGAGAGGGAGAGGGAGAGGGAGAGGGAGAGAATAGACTATACTATACACTTCTAGGATTAACAAAGAGAAGTATAATGGGAAAGTGTGTATTTGTGTGCGTGCGTGCATGCGTGTGTGTGTCCGTGTGCGTGCGTGTGTGCCTGCGTGCGTGCACTGTGTGATCAACATGTGCTCTGCTCCATGAAGACGATGGAACTGAAAACACATTGAAGACAGTACCGTGTAACTAAGCAGCAACCAGAAAATCGACTTAAACACCCACCCACACACACACACACACTATACTACACAAACAAGCACACTGTAGTACACACACACACGTTAACAAATTGCTCACTTTACAAAATATGGTGTTGATAATTTGTCATACATATTGAACTATAAATACTGATAATGGCGGGGGATGGGGTGTGAATACGGAGGCTGCTGACAGCCCAGCAATGTGTTGTGTGGTTGTGTTGTGTGGTTGTGTTGTGTGGTTGTGTTGTTGTTCCAGGGCGGCCTGTATGTGTTCAAGCTGTTCGACTACTACTCCGCCAGCGGCATGTGTCTCCTGTACCTCGTGTTCTTCGAGACCATCTCCATCTCCTGGTTCTACGGTAAAGCCCCTTCTCCCCTCTCTCTCTCTCTCTCTCTCACTCTCTCTCTCTCTCTCTCTCTCTCTCTCTCTCTCTCTCTCTCTCTCTCTCTCTGTCTCTCTGTGTCTCTCTCTCTCTCTCTCTCTCTCTCTCTCTCTCTCTCTCTCTCTCTCTCTCTCTCTCTCTCTCTCTCTCTCTCTCTCAGCCTTATTTTCCCTTTTTCTTTCTCTCTCTCTCTCTCTCCATTGCTCTCGCTCTTTATCTCACTTTCCGTCTCTCTCTCTCTGTCTCTCTCTCTCCCTTTCCGTCTCTCTTTCCCTCTCTACGTTCCCTCTCTACGTTCCCTCTCTACGTTCCCTCTCTACGTTTCCTCTCTACGTTCCCTCTCTACGTTCCCTCTCTACGTTCCCGCTCTACGTTCCCTCTCTATGTTCCCTCTCCTTTCCATCGTGATCCACGGCTCAAACGGTGTTCAGGGTTGAAACTATGTCGAGAAAAATCACAATTCAATTTATTCTTTCCTTCTGTCCTCGCCACAGGGGCGGAACGGTTCTACAAGGACATCGAGGACATGATTGGCTATCGGCCGAATGGCTGGTGGAAGCTCTGCTGGAAGTACTTCACCCCCATGATCTGCCTGGTAGGCCTGCAGGCTGATCAATAACCAATCTCTCCACATGCAGTCGCGTCCGGAATCGCTGGTTCACTGCCCTATTGGGGGCCAGTTTGTGTTCCAATGGGCTCATTAGTGCCCCACTGTTACGGCCCACCTCTAGTTGGCCCTACAGGGGCCAACAACAAACCACCCATGGACCCAAATATTATTTTTTTTGTGAGTCTCAATGTCTACCTCAAATGCAGTTATAGGAATATGGGACAGTTGCTTCATTTTGTTTATATGCTACAGGCCGAAAGAGTAAATTAATATGAAACTTACTTGCTCCTTTTAAGTATAACATTGCTTGGGGAGTCCAATTCCTCCACTGAAAAGGGTGGAAAGTGCTTACAACTCTCTGCTAGTTAGCGATCTATCTCCTCTATACATGTAGTTGTGGTGCGCGAATGCTGCTGAGGAAGGTAGCTGGTTTGATTGATTCGCTGAATTGTCCAATCATGTGGTTATAACAAAAGAGAAAAGTGATACCGTTGGCCTGGGGTGCACACTGGTGCGACCCGAGGGCGAATGTTCCAATGGTATCAATCTGCAGCCCCGGAGAACAACACCCTGGCGTGACAGAACACCCAGGCGGGACGGAAGTACTGTGGCTGGACGGAAGTTACCTCCGTTTATTTTTTTTATGGAAAAATAAATTATTTATCGCTTGAATTAACATAACATAGAAATAAAAAAATATTTCGACACGTTAGTAACCATTTTTAGAGCTTAAAGGGGTAGTTCGGAATTTTGGACATAGGGCCTGATTCCGAAGTGAGCATTGGTATTCTATATCACTGGAGACAGTTTTCAACACATTTCATTCAGTCCTTCTAGTTGCAGAGTTCGCTCGTGCTAGGCTAGCGCAAGTCAACGGGAAATGCTAGCCTGCTATTAAAAACAGTCTTACCCACTCCACAGTACACCCGAGGTAAATCAATTATAACGATAGACTATACATCTAAATGTCTGTTTATAGAATAATTTTAGAAATAAAACCAACCTTGCATTGCATTGCATTTTGAGGGAATTGCGGGGTCTCAGCAGCAGTGTTTATATTCCTGTACGTAGGCTACGGCAGCGGCGGACTGATACCTAGGTTACCTGCCGCTGTCATTGCTACAAACGCAGAGTACAGTGAACGAAGGAATTCTGCAAGAGTATTAAATTAACAAGATATGGCCACGTTTGGAGGAGTTAGCGATGCATCTGCTTTTGAAGACGATTATGAGGATCCAACGAACCGTACATGTACGAGCCGGTGTTTTGATGTCAAAGCCAGCAGCAAGAAGCCACAGTTGAGTCCTTTCTGGATCTCGCACTGGAAATTGGTGGAAACTTTGTGGTGCCCATCTGTACCGTTTATTTCTACAATTTCTAAAAGCACACTGAACCATCATGTTGCCTAGTCGTTCAATTGCGCTTCTGTCCCACGCTTCTCTGTTTACGTTCTTCTGTCGTGATTCGGTTACAAACCTAACCAGCGCATAGTAGAATTCCGCTTCTGCTGAGAAAGTAGTCCCTCGATGATTCATGCGATGCATGGTTAGTTTTATTTCTAACATTATTCTATCAACACAGACATTTAAATCTATAGTCTGGCGTTATAATTGATTTACCTCGGGTGTACTGTGGAGTGGGTAAGACTGTTTTTAATAGCAGGCTAGCATTTCCCGTTGACTTGCGCTAGCCTAGCACGAGCGAACTCTGCAACTAGAAGGACTGAATGAAATGTGTTGAAAACTGTCTCCAGTGATATAGAATACCAATGCTCCCTTCGGAATCAGGCCCTATGTCCAAAATTCCGAACTACCCCTTTAAAGGTTTAACGTTATTTAGACAAATACCTCAGGATTTTTTCCTCGCCTAGATGATAGATCTAGATATCTAATTCACACAGTCTAGAAATAAGAAGTATCCATTAAGGTACTTGTTCCATCAGGGGTCTTAAAACCTGGGTCTAAGCGGTGAACAGAATCTAGGCTCAGCAAGAAAGGATGAGCAAATTCTTAATCCCTGTGAGTTGGGACTCGAACCTGCGTCTGAGTTTTGATGATTTGACGATTTTGTTGATGGTGGTTAGACTTGACTTTACAACCTTCATGATATAAAAAAAAACATTAGAGATCATTAGTTGGACTTGAACCCTGGTCTCAGGAGTGTCCGCCAACTGCTCTCTCCACATCCCCATGGAGGTTGGGATCATTCTGTGGTCGAAGGCTATATCAATCAGTTCAATAGAAATATCATTACAGACTTTATAGACTTATTAGACTTACTAGACTTACCCTTTAGTTAATTAACATACTTTAAACAGGAATTGAACCCTGGTCTCCAGAGTGCTATCCAACAGTGCTCTCCACTGCACCACTGTTCAAATCCTGCTGATGTTTGTTTCAAGTAAGATAGAGCAAGGATGCTATAACTCTGCAAATCCAAAATAGATGCGGCTGTCGAAAGCAAATGCTAACCCGGGGAATTCCCCTTCTTGGCGCACAATGATGAATTTGGGATTAAACAAATCGTCTCAATCTGGGTAAACAGGCACATTTTCATATACCTCTGTGCATCCCTTTAAATTCCTTTGAAGGTCTAGGAAGGCCTATATTTTATCTCCAGCCATTTTATATCAAGTGTCACATGTGTAGCGCTGTGAATGAAATACCGCAGACAATCTAGATCATATATATAAAACAATGACAGAAATCCTATTTTAACTGGGCTTTCATTATAAACATCACATCGCCCAGAAACGGTAGCAAAATCAAAGTGGAAAAACATCTTTGATATCACAGGGAAATATATGTTTCTACTTCAATGCATATCTTGTTCATAGATTTGTGGTTTGAGGGATTATCCTAGGTGTCATCCAACTATATCGAATTCGCAATTGACTCCGACTGATCTCTTCGGTTTTACAGTAGGCAACAGAAATCTAAAATAAGATTGATCTCATTCGTAACAAATGTACTCTTTCATGTCCTGTTTCATCTGCTGTTGAAGACTTCCATCATTGGTTCGACCCGTGATTAAATTCATCAGACTTATCCGTTTCACCGGTTCGTCAGGGCCCATGAGATTGGTCTCGATAACGTTGCGTCCTTTCCTCTGTTTCTACGGTTGTTGAATTCGGCGGAACGGCTTTACATCTGAATAGTAATATGAGGAAAGAAGGTCAGGTTATGCAATGGACTACAAAACAGACTACAGAGGCAAAAGTACAAGAAAGCAAGACATCGGCGATCACAACTGACTCAAAAACACACCTTCTCAGCACTATAACAACGTGTGTGAATGTTGTCACCAATTACATTTTTCCATCACAGTATGCTTGGTACCTTGCCATGGAGGCACCGTTTGACTTCAATGTATGGTAGAAATTAACCTTACATTTTATGTTAAACTATGATTATTATTAGGCCTACATATCATATAGATACTTTAATAGTGGAAAATAGCTGATCACCTTTCCCCTAGATGTTAGGTGTCATGTGGCGCCAGTGAGTGGGTCCAGTCTATTCCCATCTGATGTACTCTCTGAAGACAATGCTGACATTCACACATGTGCATCATCTCTGTTTGTATAGAGATAATATATGTTCAAAAGGCACAGTTGTGACATAGAAAACGTGAGAATATGCTGACATCCACACAGTATGACCCAAAAAAAACATGCTATGCACATCAATATTTGATGAAAGTCCAACTTTGTGTTGTGTAATGATTGGGGATATAAGGAGCAGGACGAGAGTCATTCTGGAGTGTATCTGCAAACTCACTCGGTTTGTTGTCTCTCGTTTGCGGGTGACAATAAACTCTCCATCTATACTGGACCTGGACTCTCCATCTATACTGGACCTGGACTCTCCATCTATACTGGACCTGGACTCTCCATCTATACTGGACCTGGACTCTCCATCTATACTGGACCTGGACTCTCCATCTATACTGGACCTGGACTCTCCATCTATACTGGACCTGGACTCTCCATCTATACTGGACCTGGACTCTCCATCTATACTGGACCTGGACTCTCCATCTATACTGGACCTGGACTCTCCATCTAAACTGGACCTGGACTCTCCATCTATACTGGACCTGGACTCTCCATCTATACTGGACCTGGACTCTCCATCTATACTGGACCCGGACTCTCCATCTATACTGGACCTGGACTCTCCATCTATAATGGACCCGGACTCTCCATCTATACTGGACCTGGACTCTCCGATTCCTCTTGCATATAGCTAGTTGAAGTGAATTAGATAAGTCGTTAATAGAAATCTACGACAACTGTTGTAAGTAGGCATTACATTAAATGAAAAAAGAGCTGACGATTGAAAAGTTATGTTTAAAATAAGAATTTGATTTTTGACATATGTAAGGTTACAACATCGAAAGATTCTTGGAATATCCCCTTACTTTAGAATGAACAGAACATGCCTGTCCTCAGAAAATGGTGGTGCACAGTACTGCTTGAGAACTTCCACCTGGATGGGTATGTTTTTGTTTATTTCAAATATGAATACATTCACCAGAGTTCCTGGTTCAGGGGACATGAACCAGGAACTCTGGTGACCACAACCAAGAGCAATCGACAATCAAGGCATTGAGGCTGAATTGGTCGGCCGGCCCCCGTCTCTCTGGGATCAGAACCCCCCCCCCACTGACTCAGACACGAGTCGTGAGCTTGGTGTCGTTTCTTCTGTTGACTTTAAATCTGCCGTCGTGACGTCTCCTGACAGCCGAGCTGCGACGGCAGTGGCTTTAAGGAGGAGTGAGTGATTCACGCTCTCTAAACGGGCTCCTCTGTCCCGCGTTAAAACCCTGTTCATCACACAGTCTGTCACTTCGTTTGGGGGGGGGCTTATGACTTGGTTATGCTTTATGGGCTGGAGGAGTTTAATATCCAAAGATGCGGTAATATATCAAAAGGTTACAGAGAAGGGCTGGCTTAGTGGAGCGAGTTTATCACGATGCCTTCGTGTTCAGGATGCTTGAAGGTGATCGTGGAACAGGAGTTATGTGGCGCGTATATATTATAATATTCTCAGCCCATCAGATGAATTGTTGATTATGAGTATCGTTACAAACATTTTAAAAGCTACTTTATATGCTGCTACCTTTTCCTCGGCTGGTCTTCCTTCCATTGGCGAAAAACCCACCATTTCATATGCATATATATATATATATATATACATTAGCATTACGATACATTGTTACATTCGCAATTGTACAATTGTATTTACAAGGTCATTTAGAATTGTAAATGTAACAATGCGGATCAAACTAAGTGGTACAATCTGATATCACGCAGTGATGGAACGGTACTGCTACAAAACAACGCCCCCCTTGGGGACGGCGCAGGTTAGGACCCTGAAAGGTTGATCTGAACGCTCGCTAAATCTCACAACGGGAACATTCTTACAGGGCGTGTTCACCTCCAGTGAGCCGGGTCGGTTCCGGTTAACTCTGCGGTGGTTCTGTGGTTCCTACAGGGCGTGTTCACCTCCAGTGAGCCGGGTCGGTTCCGGTTAACTCTGCGGTGGTTCTGTGGTTCCTACAGGGCGTGTTCACCTCCAGTGAGCCGGGTCGGTTCCTGTTAACTCTGCGGTGGTTCTGTGGTTCCTACAGGGCGTGTTCACCTCCAGTGAGCCGGGTCGGTTCCGGTTAACTCTGCGGTGGTTCTGTGGTTCCTACAGGGCGTGTTCACCTCCAGTGAGCCGGGTCGGTTCCTGTTAACTCTGCGGTGGTTCTGTGGTTCCTACAGGGCGTGTTCACCTTCAGTGCCATAGAGATGACCCCCCTGACGCTGGGGAAGTACGTGTACCCCATGTGGGGTCAGGTGATCGGCTGGTTCATGGCCATGTCCTCCATGGTGCTGGTTCCGGGATACTTCTTCTACATGCTCTTCACCACCAAGGGAGGCCTGAAGCAGGTACACACCCCTGAGCGTCTGAGCGGGGGAGAGGGAGGAGGGGAGGAGGGAGGGAGGAGAGAGGAGAGGAGGGGGAGAGGAGAGAGGGGAGGAGGGAGAGAGGAGGGGTGGAGGGAGATAGGAGAGGAGTGGGGTGGAGGGAGAGAGGAGAGGAGGGGTGGAGGGGAGAGGAAAGGAGGGGTGGAGGGAGAGAGGAGAGAGGGGGAAGCAGAGGAGAGAGGAGAGGAGAGGGAGGAGATGGGGGAGGAGAGGAAGGGGGAAGAGGAGGAGGAGAAAAGGGAGGAGAGGATGGGTGGAGGAAAGATGGGGTAAGAAGACGGGAAGAGTAGAGAAGGTGAGGAAGGGGGAGCAGAGGAGGTGGATAGAAGGAGATTTATCTGCCAGCTTCAAGCATTTTTGTATCTTCAATACATGCCAAGAATTCTGAGATACTGCATGTCAACAGTGACATAATCCAACGTGTAACCTTTTCTACCATGTTGTTGTTAAACCATGTATCCAAAAGTAACCTTTGAGATGTTGTGAATCATGTTTTCCCTTTCCGCCTTTAGCAGAGACGGTTAGTCATCTTGACCTTGTAGGTCCTTATGCAATCCCCATCGGTAGAGGCTTAAATGGTTGCATTCACACAAATACATTATCTTTGAGTAAGGGAGCGGGCTACTCTCTTACCCAGAGCTCCTAACAAGAGGCTGGGCAGCATCAGAGTGTACTCTCACAACTGGAGTAGCTACCAAAGAGTTCTGCATGACCTAGCATAAAAAAAAAAAGAGGAACCGAAGCCACAAAGGCATCAGAAGGAAAACAAGGTTAGTAAATGTTAAAATTCACGAGAGGGAAAGTGGGTTTGTGCGAGTCCCCTCTGCATTCATCCCTCGTCCTCCAGAATAAAGTGGGGCTGAGAGTCCTGTCTTCAGTCAGAAACACAATATTTACCTGTCGGTGTGTGTCTCTCTTTTGGTCTCTTCTCTGGGGGAACAGCGCTGGCAGAAGATGACCACCGCCCGGAGGGCTGACACGCCGTCGGGGCATGAAGACCTGACCCATACGGGCGGGGGGGTGGGGGAAGCTCCTGTCTAGACAGACCCAGACAGAACCGGACAGAACCAGTCAGGGCCTGCCAAACCCTCACACACCCCCTCTTCCCTACCTTGTCCTCAGGCCCACTGCTGGACTCCATGTTGTTGGTTTTCCTGTTCTTTTCATTTATTGGGAGAGGGGTCCGGTTATGTAACAGCTTTATTCTGTTCTAGCGGGGGAGTTGGCATGTTTTTGAAGAAGCGAGAAGGGTAAAAAGAAACAAGAATTGAGACTTATTTTAAGAAACGACGACTACTTTGCGATGGCTTGACATATGCAAATCAGTTGTAGCATTAGGGTTTGAGCTGAATACTTTAAGTCAAATTAGGGTAATAATGAGTAAATATCAACATAACATTATTTAATGAGGATGATTAAATACAAAAAATTAGAGAAATATTTTGGGATTATGTGAAATTGGTCTGATAGTTATTTGTTCACCGTTACCGAGTAACAAATATCTATCAACTATAACTAATGAATACCAGGTTAATATTCATAGGATGATTTGGCGTTAGTCTTTCTGGCAAAGTCTCTCAGGAAAGCATTTGTCCTTTTACTTTGGCGTTTGCAATTCAAAATGCCCTTAATGAGTAAGACTTCACCAATGTTCATTATGTCAAAGTAGCATTTCCCACAGTGAAATGTGTAGGAATGTATGTCTGTACATCATTCATTTGGAAACATACAGTATGTAGAGGAAAGATCACATAATAAATGTCATTACATTAAACGTGTATATGGCTGTGTTTTCCAATTCAGTCAAACCTCTTGTGCCCTTCCTCAAGGAATCCACAAGGGACAACTTTATAAGAACGCCTTTTTAATTATACTTTTAAGTGGGACTAAGTACACATTATAATACCGGTATATGTTTAAGAATGGACGACACAATGTTACGTAACGCAACTGTAAACACTATTAAAACATGTAAGGGATTACAGCAGGAATCCTGTAGATGTGTTTCTGAAATGTTGTGAATCAAGGGGAAAGTTTTAATTCTTCTATGAAGCGCTGTACAGTCTGTTTACAGTACACCAAGTGTTTGTGAATGACTGCATTGAAGTGTCCCACCTTATGAATTCATACGTAGATATAACTTTGTTCAAAATAGTGATGCGCTGTACATATAATTGTGTTTAAATGATGGAAGTATTCTTTATTATTAAATTAAACTTTTTGGAATGAAATTAAGAAACAGGATTAAAATATGATGCTGGAAGGGAATTTGGCAAGGTATATGAAAGGTATTTAACTTCAATAAAGCAGATAAATAAAAACAAAACAATGTTTTGCTTGTAGGCCTGATTTTGTCCATTTCACATTATGCTAATTCTGACAAGCTTTGAAATAATGTTGGCCTCATAATATAAGCATGTTTCTTGTTAGTGTGTGGAAAATCAAGGTGCAATCAGTGGGTAAGACGTCATTGACATGATATATTCAAGACATTCAACAAAAAAGGACCACGATAAGCCTGGTTTGGTGAATAGACTGAAATAATTCTTTAATAGCATGTTGATATAGTACTCCATGGACAGGTAGGGGAGCGAGCCAAAGCTAACGAAGGCAGCTCATGGCTGGGAGAGTCTGTCATGTGATTTGTACTTAAACATGAGTCCTGCCCATACATCTCCCTTCCTATGAACACAGTGCTGCTACAAACCCAGGAGGGAGGGCGCGCAGTGGCGTGCGTTGGCCTTACGGAGCCCTTTGGTTCACAGATCCTACGCTCTGGTTCAGCGGTACCGTGGGGCTACTGCGTGCCACTCTGTGATATTCTCATCTTTTGACTCAGAACGTCATCTGGGTAATATTGACGTACTGCTCAAACGCAGCTCTGTCCGTTTTGTTAAGTATTGGAACAGGACAGAGTGCCGTCGAGGAGCAGTCGACTGATAGACAGAGAGAAGGGAGAGGACAGACGGAGGACTGCTGTTGTCTGCAACATTGTGTTTACATTTGGAAATGGAAGGTATAAACACACAGGAACAACAGATCACTCGTTCATTTCTCACACACAAAATGCACAACCCCGTGACATGAAATCAGATGGATACCCTGGGTCAGAGATGACACTGTGACGCAGGGCGTCCATTTCAATGCGACCTTGAGACTGTTTTTTTTTACAAATACATATCTAAAAGTGTGTTTTATTTGTTAGCACATCTATGTATTTTTTTCCCTCTAAAGTGCAGTGAAAGAATCTCTTTATTTCTTTCAACAACTTACTTCATTAATGGATTTGATTGTAAAACCATCAGCGTGTGCAAGAGAAATGCCTACACTCCCGAAACAAAACATTATAATTATTCCCAAGGGCTAAAATGACATAACACCAAATGAAAGAGTGACAGCTGACCTAATTAAACTAAAATAATAAGCTAATGTAGGCTATTAATTAAATGTAATGTAACAGCTGGTAGACAGATTTTCTTTTGTGTTTAAACCAAACTAACAGTCCCAGTGTAACTACAAAGTAAATCTGTTTTCAGCTGTTTTTTTAATCCTCATTTTTTTTATATAATCAAACTTCTATTTAGGACGGGTTGTTTTTAAATGCTCCTGACCGGAACTCAAGGAAGCTTACTGTCCTGCCCACGACGCGGGACGCCCCCCAGGGATCAGCTAGTGTCTCTCTGTTCTTTAAACGGGCAACAAATTCAGTCATGCACAAGAAAAATGAAGTCTCTAGAGAGACTTAGTGGGATCACAGTTAGTTCGTTAGGCCTCGGTTCCCCAGAGCAGAGCCATGCATGGGCACACCATCGCATTCTTCTAAATAAAATCAAAACAAGCAAAACACCGCGTGTACCGTGGAACTCACAGCAGCAGTGATGTGGACATCCTTAATCCATCGATCCATCGATCGGTCGATCATCTATCCATCGATCGATGTCGTGTTGGAACAACTAGATAGAACCGCCACTTTGTGAATCGTTATTTTATAAACGCTCTTATTAATTATACAAGGTCATTGTGTGTGTGTCCCACACACACATTCGTGCGCACACATACACACACGCACAGATGCACACATACACACACAGAGCCTCGATCCTTCTGTTTTGTGGTACAATGCAGAAAGGGGACAGAGACCGTCTAGCGATCAGGGATTAGAAATCAACATCTCAGGTTGACAAGAGAGAAGCACGCGTTCAGAGATTCAGCCAATCAGGAGGTAGCCCTCCCTCAGAAGGACCCGCCCCCCGCAGCATGGTCTCCAGGTCACCTGTCCGTCTGACCCCCGCTGGTGTGATCTTTACAATACACTGGGTCTGGGGCAGCAGAGGGCATCAGATATACCCCCGCCTCCCCCCACATCGAGCATTCAGCAAGAACACGGGCCATCAGATTCATGGAGGCGGCATTTTGACACAGGAGCTTGGTGTGTGTGTTTGTGTGTGTGCATCTCTCAGATCAGAGAAAACTCTTAACTTTTTTCAAAATGTCACATGGGAAGGTTATCTGGGGAACGAAAAAAAAAGATAAAAAAAGAGTTGTGGAGACTGGAATCAAATGGTGGTTTATGAATTCAGGATTTTAGCAGATTCAAATGGATACACAACACTCACACAAACACAATATTGTGTCAATATGAATCTATGCCGAACAACTAATAAATAAATAAATACAAACACCAATAAATAAATATACAACTAAATAAATAAATAGATAAAAAAGATAAAAATAATAAATAGATTCTCAACATCTCAATAAGTACAGCTTCTTGGTGATCCTCAGTGGAGCCAAATGGCAAATATTCAGACGATCCGTTCCCAACACGAACACAAAGGCCTGGCAGAAGGTCACCACAGCAAACAGGAAGCGTACCAGTCAAACAATAACGTGGTAACCATAGTGATGAGGTTCATCAGGTGGGCGCTGGGGTGATTTGGTTTGGCGGTGATGAAGCCGTATTATTAGTTGCCTTCGCTCTCCGTCTGTGTGTCAGAGAATCCTCTGAGCGTGACAGACGTTCGGATAGTGGAGGACGATAGAAGAGAAGCACAACAAGACGGGAAGCAGCGTGACAGACAAACACCGGGGGTCGTTTTCTCCCAAAAAACCGCTGAGGGGAGGAAAATGTTTTTCATCCAAAGTAACACATTAGTTAAATCGCAAAACAAGGAGCCGGGTCTTGAAGTTCCGACAATGTTCTGTGAGACTTCGTCACCATTGTTAATTTATCCTTTTTTTTGGGCCCCTTGTAAAGGAAAAGCGGGCAAAAGATACAATTACTGAAAGCAGCAGAATATTTTTTTTATGTTTTAATTGTTACCCTAGCCCTAGTATAGAGGCGAGTGCATCCACTCTTTTCTCTCGTGGAGGCTTATATATATTTGACTTGCACGCATTTACAAAAAACTATGCACACACACACACACACACACACACACACACACACACACACACACACACACACTGTAGTACTGAGTAGACATGAGGTTAGGGATGATAAAAGTGAAATCAAGCGGTCCACAAAGAGATGCAATCCATCACCAATCCATCTAAAAATATTCCTGTTTTTGGGATCGGACGTCGTACCCAGACTACGAGGAAATCTGCCCGCAACTAACGTGGTTTTTTCTTTTTTCGAGCATCAAAGAGTTTAAACTGGCAAAAAAATGAAGTAAAGTTATAGAAATTTGTTAAAACTACCTAATATTTCAAAATACATAAACGTAAAACGTTATATCAGCAATTCATTGAATTCTCAGCAACTATTTAAAATCTTCATTCTCTTTTGTTTCATTTTTACCTTAAATATATGCATATACATTGTGATTTCATAATCCTATTCTTCTATCTTCTGTATGTATATATGTACATAATGTATAATTTGGTAGAATAAGGTGGGGGGGTGTGGTTGGTTAAGCAGGTATCGGCGTACATACTTGCGTTGTGTTTGTGTGCGTGTGTGAGCTGTATCACTGTACACTGTGTGCGTGTGTGAGCTGTATCACTGTACACTGTGTGCGTGTGTGAGCTGTATCAGTGCATGTATATACACACATATATATACATATATTTGTGTACATATATATGCGTGTATATAAATGAGTGTGCAGGTCTTTGCTGGGAGAGGGAATCCAGGCCCGGTTCCGGTTCCGGGTCTTTGCTCACAGCATGCTCTGGGAGCCGCTGGGGGTGCGGGCCAGGCCGAGGCGGGGGTCCGGGGGGGGGATGTACTGGTGGGGGTGGTTGTAGGGCGGCGGCGGCGGCGGCAGCGGGGGCTGCTGCTCGTCGGGGGCGGCGGCGGCGGCGGGCTGGCTGAGCTGGTGGAGGCTGTGGTGGTGGTAGGGCTGGTGGTGGTGGTGGTGGAGGAGGGGGTGCGGCTGCAGGCTGGGGTGCAGGTGGTGGTGGTGGTGGTGGGGGTAGGGCTGGTGGTGGTACAGGTGTTGGTGGGGGTGGGGCGTCTGGCTGAGGAAGGCCTCCACGTGGCCGTGCCCCCCCGCGCCGTCCATCACCAGGACCTTGACGATCTGCTGGCACTGGATGTGCAGCGCCTCAGGGCGCAGGTCCCCCAGGCTGACGGCCGCCGCCGGGGGGGCCCCCAGGGGGTGGAGCTGCTGCTGCTGCTGCAGGTGGAGCTGGTGCAGGTGCAGCTGGTGTTGGTGCAGTTGGTGGAGGTGGTGGTGGGTGGGGGTGCCCGGGGCCACGCCCGGCGCCGCCGCCGCCACCGCGGCCAGCGGCGTGTGATGCTGGGGGGGGGGCACGGGGCCCTGGGGCGACTCCGGCCTGAAGAGCGCCCCCTGGTGGCTAGGAGGGCCCGCGCTCCCGGGGCTCGGCTCCGGGCTGCAGCTGAGCCGGTGCGTCTGAAGCCTGTTTTGGATTGACACCTAGTTTAGAAAACAGCCAAGAGAACAGCATCATGTGTTATAAGACTCCTCCTCTACGTCCGTCCAGCCCTCTCAGCTCTGGGGGGTCTACTGGGGGGGGGGTAGACACTGGCATGCGAGGGGGGCGGGGCTCAGGTACAGAAGAGGAGGTCCTCCATCGTCCTCCCCCCCCCCCGACACACGGGGGGGGGGGGGGGGATCACTGGAGCTCGGATGCTGGGGAACACAGTGGGAGGGTTCTGACGGGGGGAGGGGGGACGGTGCTGGTGGTGCTGGGGGAGGGGGCGTGGTGGTGGTGGTGGGGGAGAGGGCGTGGTACTGGTGGTGGTGGTGGGGGAGGTGGTGGTGGGGGAGAGGGCGTGGTACTGGTGGGGGTGGTGTCGGTGGTGGTGGTGCTGGGGAGGGGGCGTGGTGCTGGTGGGGGTGGTGTCGGTGGTGTTCGGGTGGTGCGTCGCCAGAGGCCAACAAACAGAGAGAGGCGGTTCCAAAGGCGACACCGAGTGAGGGCCCTCGGGTCGTTCCTTTCCAAACCCCTGGGGGGCGCCACCGGCGGGGCAGGCAGGTGCAGAGCGGAGTGAGGGGGGGGGGGGGGGGGGGGGGGGGGTGAACGGCACAGACAGGAAGGGAGCCAAACGGAGGACCAAGGACAGGACAGGTGTGCAAGGGGAGAACGAGACACAGTGTTCAAGCCGACACCAATCGTGACACCCACAGGCAAACGTCAACAGAATGAAACCCTCCCTGTGCTAGAGGACGCTAACACCCTGGTTGTAGTTGGAGAGTGAGAGTTGTCAATTATCGTTTGTTCGGGGGCCTACACTTCTGCTGACGCACACTGACACTATTCACCTTCCGTTGAAAGCTTTAAATCGTCTCAAGAACAGGTTGAAGGATCGCGCTGCCATTTTACGCACCCAAGGACAAATGAAGTGGAAGTTCTGATGTAAACATTTGTTTACATTATGTCTGCCTACCAACAGAGATCCTTGGTAACTGACTCACGAACGGGACCCAGATCAGTAATGTACTGAATGAGAGGTTATCGAGAGCACTTATACTATAGAGTCCTTCGGATGTCCTTCAACCTGAATCGAACCGGATGGAGATCAGGAGACCAGGGGTGTAATGGCAGGTTTGTGAACCTGAGATGAGAAAGATTGTAGCCTTCAATCTGGCCAGCGTACAAATCCCACTCAACGGGAAACTCCTGGTGTGTTCCGTTTAACTCAACCAACAACCCGGCCTGATACGTCTGCTTCCAACATCCCAAACACTCTTTTGTGTGACTTGTCAGTGTTTGGCCTTCATTCTGTGCCATTGTGGATGTCTTCCGTTCCTGTCTACTTGAAACCAGAGTTTCATCGAACCGACCCAAGGTTGTCAGGAGCTAACAGAAGGGTTTCGATCGGAGCGGCCGGCTCTACAACCCCCCCCCCCCCCCACAGCCCTTCGACCGTGCGTTTGACGTCTACCTCGGGATGAGCAACAGGGACTTCATTGCGCTCTGGCGCGGCCATTCACAGATCCGTCCTCCTCGCCTCGGCCTCTACCTGACCAGCGATGCGGAGCGGCGAGGGGAGAGCAGATCAGGGCTGATTCTCCACGCCGCGTCGGAACTGACGGACGGGGGCACGCTGACAGAGGTGTCACATCGGATGTTGTCAGGAGGGAGTGTGCGTTGGCAGTGCCCTCACACTGTCGTCGCCTGCTCCTCCTCAGAACAGGGTTTGGGTTTACTGAGGGCTGGCGTCACGGAAATGTCAACTTCCCCACTCCCCCACCCCCCCCCCGGAGATGTGTATTTATCTTTGGACCTTGAATCCTTCATCTATACTTTGTGGCTGTGTGTTGAAATGCCTTTATTTGTTGCAACAGTAGGGTTTGTGGTATGTTCTACTTTGCACTTGCAGATCTGACCGAAGTAATGCAGCGCTTGTATAGTAGTGGGATATAATTCGGTTGTACTCTGGTGCTTATTATGGCGGAAATTATAATCTCTTGGAAAGGAAAGAACCCAAACCAGATAAAGACCACAAAATAACTTCGACTGAGACTGTCTAGGAGAGACGTGACTCTTAATAATCTGGACTTTAGATGAGTTTCCATACATGCCATTCAAGTCATTCATTAAAAAAAAAAAATCTCAGACACTTTTCTCCAAAGTATCTTCCTATTCATTTATTTTGGATACACCTGTCCTCAATGAACAGGTAGGGGGTTAAGGCGTCTACCTGACGATTCCCAACAGGTAGACGGTGGACCCTGTTTGACAATTTCCCCAGCGTAACCGATCGCTCAACACAAGAACATCCTCGCCAATAGTTTAAACAGTTCCTTGGATGCGTTTGGGACCGTTGCTGCTAGGCCGTCTTTATGTCCCAGTCTGCGCTCTGCTTAGGAGCTTGGCAACGCCGCGGTCTCCTCCGAATCCCGGCGAGCGAGGAGAGGTGATGAATCTGGGTCAAACAAGCGTTCAACTTAACTGCCTGACTATAAGTATGTTAATTAAGGAGTCGAGCATAAAACACACACAGACGCGCGCACACACACTGCGTCCCTTATGTGGGTAAAAGCCGAGTTTTGATTAAGCTTTCACCAATGAGAACTAGTTTACAGCCCACTCCTTTGAAAGAGGCTTGAAGATTCATAAGTACCAAGTCGTAGTCCACGGAGGGGGAATGATGGGGAATGTTTTTGTATTTCGTGATTACGACGGTTTCCTTGAAACACCGTCTTAAATCTTGGAGAAGAGGGGGGCGTTTTTCTTTTTTTGCTTGGCTGACGATTTTTCATTCCACTCTGGCTGGAACGCTCTGGTTCTGTCGAATGGCTAGCAGTAGGCTAACCCTGTAGGCTAACCATGGGGGCTAACAGCAGGCTAAACATGAAGGCTAGCAGTAGGCTAACCCTGTAGGCTAACCATGGGGGCTAACAGTAGGCTAAACATGAAGGCTAGCAGTAGGCTAACCATGGGGGCTAACAGTAGGCTAAACATGAAGGCTAACAGAAGGCTAACCCTGTAGGCTAACCATGGGGGCTAACAGTAGGCTGAACATGAAGACTAACAGAAGACTAACCCTGTAGGCTAACGGCACGCTAACCCTATAGGCTAACTGTGTTGCTGTTCTATTCTTACTAGCTTACTGACTAAACTGACAAAATAACTTAAATTATAAATACAAAAAATGAATAAATAATAACTTACCTGCTGCATAGGACACAGGCCTATTAAAAGGTACTAACCTCTACTGCGTTGTGCCCACTTCTGTCCAGGATGTCCTGATGACCTTCAGGGATAGAAAACACATGAAACATTAACACGGTGAAGGTTTTTATGCTGTGCGGTGGTAGTTCTTTATTTCATTACGCTTTCTTCAATGCGTTGGTAATCTCAGATCCTGCAGTCCTAATATGTGAATGCCGAAATACCGGGGTAGGCGTCCAGAAACAGAAAGGGGTGAAGCTACGGATGGGGACTTCAATCAGTGTTTCTCCACAGAGCCGGTCTGCAGTGCGTTGATGTGAAACCTTTGCAGACCCTTTTCTCTGAGAGAGTGGGGGTCCGGACAGGATGTTTAAGCTTCCTTCCCACTAGTGCATTGGCGATGGTGGTCAAAGAACCCCCTGATATCAGAGCCAGAAGCACAACTCGTTCTTCATCCCAATACTACACAAACGTGCACACACCTACACACACACACACACACACACACACACACACACACACACACACACACACACACACACACACACACACACACACACACACACACACACACACACACACACACACACATCCTGACAGACACACACACCTGATGGGGAGCCCTGCATGGCCCTTAGCTCCAGCTGGGTGCCGTTGTTCTTTGCAGAGTGCGTCTTGGAGCCCTGCTGCTTCTCCAGCTCCCCTGAAGACCACAGAACACAGGAGAACCAATCAGAGAGAGAGAGAGAGAGAGAGAGAGATACAAACACACACACATTTACACACAGATACGAAGATACGGATAACCATCATTGGTATGCCTCAGACAGAGAGAGAGAGAGAGCAAAAGAGAGAGAGAGAGTTTATGTATATCGGAGACAGGTTGATGGATGGATGGACGAATGCACAGATCCAGTATGACAGACAGACAGCCAGACCAACATAAACATGTAGTTATGTGTGTGTCTGTACAGTGCGCGCCCATTGAAATTCCAGCCATGCCATACATCTCCTAGACCTTCAACCGTCCCGCCCCTCCTTCACAGCACGGCTGCTGCTAATCGTCTGGTGCCATCCCCGACCACCGAGCCCGACTCACTGTGCCCCTGCTGAAGGGCGCCCTGACGGCGGGACCACCCTCGCCACGGGGCAGGGAGAGCTACTCCACAGGCCACTGGAGGTGCTTTACCAAAGCGCCATGTTCCTTAAAAGGCAAGTGCACCCCCTTTTTCAGCTGGGTTGCGGGCACTATGAAATGACGGCCACGTTGCGTCGGTATGCGTTGTGTGAAGTGTGAGCGCAGTAATGTGAGATGTGGTATGACTTTCTACGCAAACACATTAGCAAAGAAATTATATTCCCGTCCCGTTTGGATGTGTGAATGCGTGAAAGGACGGACTGTGGGCTCTGAGTGGCAGCAGACTTCACTCCGTATGTTTTAAAGACGGATCACACACACTCACTCTCACACACACACAGGCAGGCTTGGCGCTCATTAAACGTGCTGATTATCCACTAACGTGGCCAGCCGAACACTGCAAGGCTGTCAGAAAGCGAGGAGGATGATTTCGCTCCATCCCAGGAGAGGGGGAGGGGGAGGGGTGTCGGGGGGTAATTTTCATAATGAAGCGACTTAGTAATCAACAGCCAGCTGTAGAGGGGAAACGCACATCTTGAATCACACAACGCTGACTTCCCCCCCCCCCCCCCCCTCCCCTTCATCTCCCAAGGAGCACAATACCAAAGCAAATAAATAAAACAGCCGTAGGACTATTGAGTCGAGTGCCAACAATACATGTTTGTGTGTTTGTGTGTGCGTGTGTGTGCGTGTGTGTGCTTTTGTTCCCATCGTACATTTTACATTTAAATCCCAGTTTGCAAGACCACATGGTAACGTCCTTAATGGTTACCGGCTGCTTCAAAGTTGGGAGTTGCAGCTTGCACTGCAGGACTACAAGTTTAAATGCTGCAAGCCTGCGTGCAGGAACTTCTTTACTTACTTATTTTGTTGGTGTGGGCTCATTCGCATCTGTGTCTGACGGTGTGCATGTAAGCGAGTGTGTGTGTGCTAGTGTCTCAGTGTCGGGGTGTGTGTATATATGTGTGTGTGTGTTTGTGCAAAATTATGTTTATGCGTTTGTGCATAATTGAGTGTGTGTGTGTGTTTTTGTAAGATTGTGGGCCTGCATCCATACGTGTGTGTGTGTGTGTGTGTGTGTGTGTGTGTGTGTGTGTGTGTGTGTGTGTGTGTGTGTGTACGTTTATCCTTGTACTCTAGCTGGTGTTCTAGGAAGTGTGTGGCGCCCAAGAGACCGGTCTACACTTTCATCTCTGTATCGCCCACATGTCCTGTCCTCATGCCTGTTGACTTATGGTCTCAGCGCACCCTAGGAAACATCACAAAAGGCTGAAGTCCCCCTACACCTGGGACAAGATACCAGGGGACACAAGAAAACATATCAGAAGAAGAACATATCAGAGGATCAGTTTGAAAAGTAAACCCAAAGTAAAGAAAGAGGTGAGCTTGATTTTCTTTTCCATGAGTCAGCCTTGAAGAGCTAGCCTAGCGACCGCGAAGAGCTAGCCCGGCGACCGTGAGGAGCTAGCCCGGCGACCGTGAGGAGCAAGCCCGGCGACCGCGAGGAGCTAGCCCGGCGACCGCGAGGAGCTAGCCCGGCGACCGCGAGGAGCTAGCCCGGCGACCGCAGGAGCTAGCCCGGCGACCGCGAGGAGCTCGCCCGGCGACCGCGAGGAGCTAGCCCGGCGACCGTGAGGAGCTAGCAGTGACCCCAGTCTGAGTCTTACCGTCTGACCGTGGGTCCTCCTCCAGATATCAGTCTGGAACCATCCCAACACGGGCTGCTTGGCTCCCAACAGAATTATCTGTCAATCCCAGCAAGGGAGTTTTTTACCCTTTTACAATGGATTAATTAATATAATAAGATTCATGCTACTTTTTAAGTATTCAATTTGATGGCTCTTCAATTAAAATAGAAGCAGTATCATTCGCTCTTGGTGTTGACGTTGGAAATGAGCCAATGGAGACCGGGCTTGCTGAAGCTCATCCAATCAGCTGCTGAGTAAGCCTGACTTACAACTAGACCTTCCAGACCTAACGAGCATAGAGAATACGGTCTGGCTGAGCGAGGCCATCAATGAGCTACCTTTGGCTTATCCCTCCTTTCTGCTCTGGCCGCTCTGTGAAGACTCACTCCCACTCCCACTCTCACTCTCTCTCTCTGCCAAAGTTTGCAATCAGGTGAAATGGGATTGGGAGAACGTTGAAGGTTAATACCTTAATCACATGAATAAACCTTGCACATGAAGCTTTGACACACACACACACACACACAGACACACAGACACACAGACACAGACACAGACACACACACACACACACACACACCGATGGACCGATAGGGAAAGACTCCCTCTATTTGATCTTGCTATTGTTTGGGTAAATCTCTTTCTATCGGTCGACCCCATCTGATCCACCGTCGACTGAAGTTCAACAGTATGCAAATCTATGGTAAACAACTTCTGTTTATAGCCTCATGCACACACACACACACACACAACCACGTACACACACAAGAGCATACACACAACCTCACACGCACACACACACACAACCACGTACACACACAAGAGCATACACACAACCTCACACGCATACACACACACAAGCGCATACACACACACAAACACACACACACACACACACACACACACACACACACACACACACACACACACACACACACACACACACACACACACACACACGTAGCAGGGGGGGTACCCACACTCGATGCGTATCTGCTCCATCTCGGACACCTCTGCGATGGACTCCTTCAGGTCCTCCAGGAACTTGAGCAGCTCCTCAGCACTCGGAGCGCAGAAGTTGAGCACCTGCTTCCTGTCCGAGCCGAAGGGGGACAGGATGCTGATGCCATGGGGGTAGTCTGAGAACGCACAACACAACAGAGGTAGTCTGAGAACGCACAACACAACAGAGGTTCTCTGAGAACACACAACACAACAGGAGTAGTCTGAGAACACACAACACAACAGAGAATGCACAACACAACAGAGGTAGTCTGAGAACGCACAACACAACAGGAGTAGTCTGAGAACACACAACACAACAGAGAATGCACAACACAACAGAGGTAGTCTGAGAACACACAACACAACAGAGGTAGTCTGAGAACACACAACACAACAGGAGTAGTCTGAGAACACACAACACAACAGAGAATGCACAACACAACAGAGGTATTCTGAGGAACGCACAATAACACAACAAAGGTCAGAAATGACCAAACAGTTGTTTCAATTGGTTGAATCACACATGTGTGTGATTGTGAATGTCACAAATTTACAACAGAGTTGTTCTCATGCCACGGCGAGAGAAGGCCAGGGCGAGGACGCTGTGAACCTGTGGATGGTGGGGGTCAGAGAGGGAGAGCTCTCTGTGGTAATCATGTCGTCAAATTCTACTTCAAAGAACTCTGTATTCCTCCTCCATGTTCCTATCGCCTCTTCTTCCTCTTCTTCTTCCTGCTCAGGGAGCTGATAACCGACGCTCATGTCTCGAATGAGGGGAGGGATCAGAAAACAGAATTTGTCTAGTAGGACCAGAGCTGTCCAGACGCTGCCTGATCAGCTCACCTTCCACCTGAGGACTAACTCTCATCTATCAGGAATGATTTTATATCGAAGATTTGCTGGTGTAAAATATTTTTTGAATATAAGAAACCTGAAAACACCACAGGTTGCGCACAATGAGGTCTAACATGAGTTCATTCATACTTAATTAAATGTTGTCAAAATCCCTAATAATACTATGATACTGTCATACTATAATGTAGAGTAGACCATACATGTGGACACTACCTGGTAAGTACTACTGCTGGACCACTTGTGTACACACAAGGTAATAAAACACCTTCTACATCCCTGGATATACTCAATACTCCACCTACCTACGTATTTTCTCTGCATAAAAGGTGGGGTCCATTCTAAGGATAGAAAAACACTTAAAGCGCTTCTCCAATGAAAGTTTTCAATACTGCGGATCACACACAAACGCACACACACACACACACACACAAACACACGCCCACAACTCCATGGTTTCTGGATGAATCACTCGGCTGTTTTTGAGGTTCACATCGCAACTAATGTGGAAGACGCAATAAATCACAAGAAGGTTTCAAACGCTGGCGTTAATCAATTCTATTGAATCGCCCTCTTCTCAACCCTATTGTTTCAGCCACAAAGCACAAGGAGAGCCTCCGCCTCTGGAGAGCCCTAAATAAATCCATTTGAGAGACACGTCTTGTCGCAACAATTTCCCTTTTTCATTCTTCATTTCGGCCCTCTTCGCTTCTGTGCGTCCCGGGCCTCCTTGATGAACGTCCCTTCTGTACCTCCCCCAGCCCTCCCAGACGTAGTACTGTGTACCTCTCTGCCCCAGAGGAATATAGAGGGAGATAGTACTTTCATATTTTTATTTCTCTGTCTCACTTGTTGGGCAAGGATTCAAAGGAGGGAGGGGAGGAGAGGGAGGAGGGAGGGGGGGGAGAGAGCGAGAGGAGATGAGGGTGACATTGTCAACTGCAGCCCATTTCACCACTGCTATATACCTGGATGGAGTGTTGTTGGCAGAATATTCATCGTATAGTGTAGCAGCTCACTGAAGCATGTGGCGACAGGAAGTCAGTCCTTCCCTTTCCCTCGTCATCCACGATCATTCAGGATCGCCCAGTGTACTTTGTTTTAACAATGCATTTAGTGTTTAACAGATAAACAATTGACAACCGGCTGCTTTTATTGGCCAAGTATTGAGGATAAAATGGCAAATGCGATATGATTTCAGTTAAGTAATGCTGTTTTCAACCAAGATAAAAGGATGGAAGGCTAAGTTCAGGTTGACATTGAGAGTGTGTGTGTGTGTGTCTGTGTGTGTGTGTGTGTGTGTGTGTGTGTGTGTGTGTGTGTGCGTGTGTGCGTGCGTGCGTGCGTGCGTGCGTGCGCGCGCGCGTGCGTGTGTGTGTGTGTGTGTGTGTGCTGACTTACACTCGTTCTCAAACAGGTGGAACTGCATGCCCAGCAGGCCCATGGCTTTACAGAAGGTGTACGCTGCAGAGCTCTTCTTCTTCGGACACAGCTTCAAAATCTGACACAAACCAAACCAGAAAGAATCCTTTATGAGCGGTTTAGCTATGGACGCCAATCATATACTTAACAGGCATTACTAAGTGATAAAAAAAAAAATTAAAGAAAAACAAAAAAAAAAAAATCAAACCCATTTTAATATACACACATTATTTCAAATGTGTGTGGGAGAGCCACAATAAGAGATAAGTGCTACGTCTGAAACGAGATGAAGATCGGGCTTCACTCTCCAGTCGCGTAGGAGTGGGCGTGATGAAGGAACAGCCCAAAGTAGTCGGATAAGGAGAGCGGGCCGAACCTAAACCGGCGAGCGAACATTTGCACACCCAAGGATACTCCGCCTCCGAACTTCATCACAGTGTTAAAAAACACTGGAGCCATTACCTCGGCTCTCCTTTCAAAGGGAAATAGATTGTCTCTGGGAAATATCCAACCGCTCTCTTTTAGAGGTCCAATGAAAGATAACAGCCGGATTCTCTCAGATCGTCTCCTCCCCTGATTTGATATCTCCGGGGAAAAAAGTAAACTAAATGGTGGAACGTTTCTCTTCACTTTGCTTTCAGTGAGTGGAATGGGAACCCAGTTGTCATTAGAAAGCAGTCAAAATATTCAAGAGAAGGCACATCTTTTAAGCCGACGATTTCGACGCTATAAGGGAAGGGAATAACTTATTGTTCCTGTGACCGAAGTAAAACAGATAATTTCTTTCAATTGTTGACTTCCAGCGCATACTAAATGTCTTCGGTTTGAAAGCATTCAATCCCCGCTCTCAAAAACGGATCATTATTCTGCACGGACTGTTTTCATTTGATCAGAGAAGTGGCAGGATATTTCGGGAGTTTATAGAAAATAAACTTGGGGAAAAGAAGAGGGGTTCCTATAGAAATGGTGCATTGCAGCTGTCACTAGCAAACACGCCTCTCCTGCAACGAGCGCCACACAGAGCCTCAGAACCACATCTTAGATTCACTCTGTAAACTTCTTCTACTACTTAGAAGCCGGTTTTTCTTAGAAGTGTGGTTTCTCTGTATCATACTTTTATTTCACCCATTGTACCGTTCCTGCGGACGTTAAATACGAGCTTGGTATGTCAACCCAACGTCTGCAGTCTACCTGTAGGCATCCCACAGCAAGATGCCTGACCTCTTCCTGCTCCTGACATGCATCAGCATGAAATTCACCCTAAATATCTTTCAATAAAAGCATCACCTACAATAATAATTGTGTAAAAATAAAGATCATGAGAATTGATTGCTTAGTTTACTGTGCACAATATCTGGTGGGTCCTCCCGGGCCACCAAGAACCTGCAGAGGTTCACGCCAGGGAAAGGCTGATTCTACGTATCATAGTGACGGCCCCAGCTCACCACGATGAGGTCGTTGAAGAGGAACACCTCTCTCTGGTGGGCGGCCTGCTTCTGGGCCTTGCCGACGTCCGTCACCTCGAACAGACGGCTGCAGCAGACCAGCCTTCTGTGGGGCACCGACAGCACCTGCAGCCAAACACACCATCACCACGCGACCAATAACGACGTGACACACGGGGAGTCAGTCATGGGGGGGGGGGACTCGGCTGGGAGGGTTCAGGAGGAAGTAGAACAGCTCTGAGATCCACCTCCCGTGAGCTCAAACAAAGGGAAGTTAAAGCTGAGCAGGGCTTTTTGGTGTTTGTAAAAGAGCCTTTAAAGTTTTTGTGCGGCGTCAGTAAGAGCGTTCTGCTGATTAGAGACGGGCCGATACTCAGGAGTCACGTCCACACGTCGATGAAACCGATCTCCAATACGGAAGAGAAGCAGTTGTCCAGCGCGCGCATTGATTGGTCCGCGGCAGGACTGGAGAGATGGATCTGTTTTAGGTGACGCAGCGCAAGCTAGGGATGGGTCTGAATATTGGATTATTCGATCCCGAGGGTCAAAGCAGATTTTTAACATTGTTACGTTAACATTTTTTCCCATTCAAATAAACAAGAATTGAACGGACGGAACTAATGTTCGACACCTCGAAGGGCATTATCCCGCTTATACCATGGTCACTTGCCAAAGAAAATAAATTCAGGCCATTCATTTATATTTTAATGCGTTTTACAATCCAACTATAACGTTTTTCACAAGCCATAACTTTGTTTCCCTGGTATCGCTGAGGGTTTGACTAATAACTGGAACAATCTTTACCCTCCCGTAAGGTTCTTATGCACGGGAAACGTAACAGACCTTAGCTACGACTTGGCAACGGGAGATATTCTAGTCCGCTCAGCTGTGAGCCAGAGAGCAAACGTTATGCATTGCACACATTCATAATTCAAAATTCGTCCCAACCTTTATACCACAGATACTCTAGGGTCTGTAGCATATAACCACGTTGTCTGATTACAGTTTAGTTCATTTTTTACAATTTACCAGCTCTCGTTTTTGAGACCGAATCACGGCGTCATTCGTTTCAATGGGAATCGCGACAGTCTATACTTTCAACATAAAGTGTACATATTTATCATGTACTTAAGGCCTTCAGTTTAATGCATTTTCACAATTTACCAGCTCTGGTTTTGAAGGCTGAACAGACAATTTGACTGGAACTACTTAGCAGTTAGTTGTTTTTTTGCTTTTAAGATATTAAGTGATTTCTTGCCGATGTTCCACTGTCATGCTGCCTTTGTGAATGTCGGCACACATCGAATAATCGATTATTCGTTCATACCACCCACTGATTATTCGACCATGAACATTTTGAGTTATTCACAACCCTAGCGCAAGCTACGTTCACGTTTAACCGATCTAACCCGGCCGATTCAGCACGGGGAGTAAGGGTCAGCATAAAACAAATGAGTGGCATGGTCCGCACGGAACCCGTTTATTATCGCTCATCCCATAATAAAGAGGTTCTGCGTCTCTGCTAATGTTTCCAAAAAAAACTTGCAGGTTGTTTTGTGACAAACAATCGCGCTGTGACCCCCAAAGACCCCGGGGGGGGAACACAGGGAATTAAAGCGGGGTTTACAAGAGACTCATTTGCTTCCTCTCCCAATGGGGGGCAGGCTCAGCGACGTGCGTCGCCCCGGGGGGTCGAGAGAGAGAGAGAGAGAGAGAGAGAGAGAGAGAGAGAGAGAGAGAGAGAGAGAGAGAGAGAGAGAGAGAGAGAGAGAGAGAGAGAGAGAGAGAGAGAGAGAGAGAGAGAGAGAGAGAGAGAGGAGGCGGTACTGAATCATGGAATGGGTGTACGATAAGCAGAGCTCTCAGCTCAAACAAATGCTTGTCTCCTAATTCCTACTAAGTTCAGTACAGGATATATCTGACTGTTCTCCCAGTACCTTCAGACTAGGGATGGGCGATATGGCCTAAAATCCATATTGCGATATACATTGCAACCTATTGCGATAACGATATATATCACGATATATAAATCATAATATAACCATTTCAGAACAGGTTAAAGCCAAACTGCTAAATGTATAAAACAAAACAAAGAAACTTAGTATGTCGTTTTGAGAACATTTATTGTGCAAAAGTGTAATCATACAACATAATGTTGTAGCTGCAGAGACTTTAACAAAGAAAAAAATCTTCTGTGTAATGACTTATACTTCTCTTAATTAAATTAAAACTTGTGGTGTCTTGTTAATAAAGAAACGGATACTGTGAATTAGGGAAATACGTCCAGTATTAGGCATGGCTATTTTAAATAAAGAAAAATCTTCCAAGCGTGTGCACAGATACTTGATATTAAAACATAAAAGGGCAAAGTGAACGCATACAATTTTAAAATGAACATGAAATGAGCGCAATCACCAGCTCCTCCGTGTCGCTTTCAGCCATATTTGCTTAGATGACGATGATGCATTGAAGCCGGTTGCAGCTCTTGGCTCTTTAAATTTCGCGGGTCGCGGATGATGCGTTGCAGCCGGTTGCAGCTCGTGGCTCTTTAAATTTCGCGGGTCGCGGACGATGCGTTGCAGCCGGTTGCAGCTCGTGGCTCTTTAAATTTTGCGGGTCGCGGACGATGCGTTGGAGCCGGTTGCAGCTCGTGGCTCTCTAAATTTCGCGGATCGCGGACGATGCAATGCAGCTGGTTGCAGCTCGTGGCTCTTTTTAAATTTCGCGGGTCGCGGACAATGCGTTGCATACGGTTGCAGCTCGTAGCTCTATCCATGACCCGCTCTTTATATTTCGCGGGTCAAGGATAGATCGCGTCAAACATGCATTATCGCGATAGAGCAATATAACTAAAATCTCTATCGTAGGCAATTTTTTATCGTTTATATCGTATATCGTTTATATCGCGCATTCCTACTTCAGACACGATGAACGGGATGTCTGTATTAATATTGGAGACCTCTGCATGTACTGCCCCCCGCTATCCCCCAGACTGGGGGCTCAGCACGCGGGCCGCAGGTTCGATTCTGAGCCGCGGTCCAACCTGCTGTGTGTCATTCCCTGTCGTTGCTGTCCTGTCCATCAAGGAACAGGACGCCGATAAACATCGATAAGAAAATAACGAAATCCAGGCTTGTGCTCAACACAGAGTCGTACCGAGAGCCGTCAAGGCTCATGCTCTGTTATAGTATGACTGGACGTTCAGTTGCTAGGCTACCAGACACCTCACCAGGAAACCACCCCCCCCCCCCCCCCCCCCCCCCCCCCCCCCCCCCACCCATCGACATATAAACAGATTAAACCTCAGCGATTATTCCCGTTTTAGAGGAGAGAGATTATAATCACATCCTCAATCGCTCTCGTCTCACCCGTATCTCTCTCTCTCTCTCTCTCTCTCCATGTCGTCTCACTCTCCCGCCTCCGTTACCGTGGGAAACCAATTCCACCGTGAACGGACGCCGTGAGCCTCCATGAACAGTCTAACACACGCTCAGCTCCCGTCCCCCCCTCGCCTTCATTCACGTGTGTGAACTAGATATGGTTCCTACACGCATGCATACACACAGCGCACACACTGCCTCCCTCTCTCTCTCTCTCTCACACTCTCTCTCTCTCTCTCTCCTGGGCGAGAGAGAGAGAGCGAGAGAGCGAGCGAGCGGAGAACAGAGAGCAGACTGACGTGGTGGAGGAGGAGGATCGAGGTCATGCGGTTGGACGTCAGCGGTCGACGTCACGAACAGACGAAACACATGGAGGGATGACCGACTCTCCTCCGCATGGACCGCCGGCCGGCCGACCAATAGGAGAGGCTGGAGGCTCAGTGGAGGCGCGGCCCAGGACAGCTGCACCGCGGTCTGCAGCGCCCGCCGCGTCGGAGGACGTTCAACAGACACGGTGTGAAGGCAAACACGCGTCAAACCCTTTTCACCGATTATGATTCACTGAAGGATCAACCCGTCACTGTGTACTCTCAGGGACACACGCACGCACGCACACATACACACAGACAGACACACAGACACAGATGACCACACACACGGACACACACACACACGTACACACACACACACACGTGCTCACACAAAAGCACACACACAAACAAACACACACACGCACGCACACACGCACGCACACACGCACGCACGCACACTGACAGACACACAGACACAGACAAACACACGTACACACACGCACACGTGCTCACACACACACACACACACGCAGACACAGCGACTCTCCAAACATTCCTATCCTCCATTGAGCAGGAGGGATGGAGGTGCGGCGGGAGACGTGTTGGTTAACGACGTATCGAACGCGGGTAATGACCTGGGCTAATGGCGGCGGGCTGCTAACGAGACGGCTGATGGATAACGACCCTCTCCGCTGACGCAGCGCTGCCCGCGGCGCAGGCGGGGGGGGGGGACGCCTCGTTAATGAGTGAGGGAGCGTTCCCCGGGGGCGGCGGCGTTCCTCTGTGTCGGAGCGCGGGCTGCGGAGGCGTCGTGACGTTGATTTAGTTTTACCGCCGCGTGTGTCGCTGATGATGCGGCTGTCGTAAAGCGCGCC
>NC_044066.1:16919153-16929153 GCF_902167405.1 Gadus morhua | reverse complement strand
TGCTTCCTCTGGTGCGTGACTTGTTTGTCGATGAGGCCTGTGGTGATGATAGGGAGGCAGAGATACGCAGAGTTCAGATCAGGCGCACTAGCTCCAAGACATACACAAATATCAACACACACGCACGCACACACACACACACACACACACCGTTCATAAAGGGAGGGTTAAGGTAGGCCTATTTATGGGTTGCCATGGTTGATTATGTGGTGAATAGGAGAGTGCAAGAGTACACTGGTACAAAATGCGCTGGTACAAAATGAACAAGGTTGTTCCCCAGTGAAACGGCCGAAAGATGTTTGCTTCCAGCAAACAGAACAAGCCACCATCCAGGCTGGAAATATTGATTTCAAACGATCCTCAAAAAAAGGTAGTTCCCTTTTAACATTTTTTCAGCATAAATAAATCAGCGTACAAATACGTGAATAAAACATGAATCAGTCTGTTGTTCTCCTTATGGATAAACAAGATGAAAGCATACTGATGGGAGTCCCCGTCTTCTGCAATCAATCGGCACCAGGACCCTATCACGGCCCAGAAGATCAGCAGATAGAGGAGACTCTATGATGGATGTGATGGAACACACTGCGCACAATGACCTCTGAGCAGCAGCTGATTCACACGCATCGACTGGCGACTGGCGACTGCGTAGCGACAGAAAGCATCGATCAAGAACCCTACTCTATTTCAAGCTTCCACCTTGAATTAGAAACAGGCCTCACGCTGAATATAGATAATAATACCCTTTTAAATAGCACTTTTCAAGACACCCAAAAGGCATCACTTTACAATGAGGGAGCATTAATGAACCTGTCATTAATCATTAAATAATGCAGTGTTAAGCATTGATATATACTATAGCATCATGTTAGGGTTTGAGTTAGGGTTAGGGGTTGTGGGTAAGGGTAAGGGTTTGCCCCAACGATAATAAATAATGTATAAATGCATAACTTTTGGTAAATGATTACTACACCATACGTTAACTGTTAATTAGCTGTTAGTTCAAGTTTATTAGTGCAATAAAGTGTTACCAGCGCTTTTACTAGGTGAGTGAATGTGTGTGTGTGTGTGTGTGTGTGTGTGTGTGTGTGTGTGTGTGTGTGTGTGTGTGTGTGTGTGTGTGTGGAAGGGATATGACAACCCATCTACGACCATGAACATTTGTGTTTAATCAACACTTTCGACGGAACACTTTGGTTGACTCTTTCGCACAATGTCGCCAAAAGAGGCAAAGACTCTCTCTCTCTCTCTCTCTCTCTCTCTCTCCCCCTCTCCCCCTCTGTCTCGTCATAATGGCAGGGAGGTAATTACCTGAACGCCTCGATCAGCCTCTCCACCTTCTGAGCTTCGCCCTGGACGCGGATGTGAGCCTGGAACTTCCGTAGAGCCTCATCCAGCTCCATGCCAGAGAAGTCCATCTCATCCACCACACAGCTGGATCAGATCCCGAGGGAGGGAGGGAGGGAGGGAGGGAGGGAGGGGGAGAGGGAGTGGGAGAAGGGGGGAGCGATAGAGTTATAGAAAGTTGGAGAGGACATGGTGAGGATG
Source organism: Gadus morhua (assembly GCF_902167405.1). NCBI lineage: Eukaryota > Metazoa > Chordata > Actinopteri > Gadiformes > Gadidae > Gadus > Gadus morhua. The sequence continues at coordinate 16,927,605 of NC_044066.1, read as the reverse complement.
GAAAATAGGATAAAGAGACAGGGAGGGGGGAAGGAGGAAGGGAGAGAGGAAGGGAGGGAGGGATAGAGAGAGTGAGAGAAACAAGAGGGAAGGAGAAGGAGATAGGATAGAAGGATAGAAGTAGGAGAGGAATAGAGAGGATAGAGGATAGGATAAAGACATGGAAGGAGGTTTTCAGTAAGAAATAAATAAAGCAAGACAGAGAGAAAAGATACATTTAGAAGAGTATGCATTCAAAGTGAATTACACTGGGAACACATTTCATCATGACTATTTAAAAACCATGTACATTGACCGATATTATCAGAAATGATGTATCAGTATATAATTAAAATAAATAATAATTCACTTCACATTTTCAGACGCATGCACACACAAACAAACAAACACACACACACACACTCACAAAAGCACACACGCACAAACACACGCACACACACAATGCCTTCATGCAGAAAGGACTCCAATTAATCGACAACCTCCCCTTAATGACTTCAATTAAAAAAAATAAGGGAATGATTCACTTAGATAGGACTTGGCAGTTTTGAGAGTCTTCTCTCGACGATAATGAACCGTCACCTCAGGTCACAAACTGTATATATATATATATATATATATATATATATATGGGAGTACTGATGTATTTTGCACACTTCCTTCATAGAACAGAGTCCTTTTATATATTGTTCGCTTGCTCCTAATCTTGGATCCAGCAGTCCTGCTATCTTATAGCAGAGCTTCTGGGGCGAGACGACACAGAGCCGAGCTTAGCCTAGTTTAGTCTAGCCTAGCCTAGACTAGCCTAGTCTAGCCGAGCCTAGCCTAATCTAGTCTAGCCTAGCCTAGCTAGGCAAAATTGTCTTTTTCGTTTAAGAAACATTCTACAGAAGAGAAACATATTTGCTTGTCTTTCAGAAGGGAATTATTACAAGAATTACATTTACATTTTTTACAAAATGTTGGTGTCTTGACAGGAGAAAAGTTCAATGAAATACAATACACACATTTATTTTGTTTAATTACAGAGTATGCAGAAACAACCACATTCATGCAGAGCAATGTTATTATGGAAAGTACAACACAAGCAAAGGAAATGAGCGTTAATTCTTTTTTGAGAAAGTACGACTTACTCCACCGTTGTGTCCTCATATCGTAAAGAGAACGAATAAATAAGTTACGCCCTTCTGTTTCATACTGCTGCTGTGTTTATTCTTAGCTAAGTAACATAATTTGCGGGGAGTACGTTAACTGGAACAACGTCAATTTTTAACGGCTCTTTATATCGTGCTGCAGAATTGGAGTCCAAGAAAACCCCAAGTTATATCGGAGGTCCCGTTATGTCGCCGTTATGGCTACGGTAAAGTGTCTTTCGCTACACTCCTCCATGAGCAGGAAACAACAAAGCCCTTGGCCTCCATTGTTGGCTGCTACCTCGACTCTGAACACTGTTTCTTTATTAAAACAACATTCTGAATACGCTGTCTCACGGCCAGTATTGTCTCACTGTGTACTGGCGTTGGCTTCGGTATTAAGACAGGCTTTTACTGCCTCGTGTTACCAGCAGACCCACGGTTGAACACAGTTGGTTGTGTCTACACTAAGAGCCGCCCCTTAACTCAGCACAACGGCGAGCTTGGCAGGGGAACAAAGCCATCTGCCAGCGACGCATGGCTTAAGACTGCAGGCTCGTGAGGCCGGCAAACAGACAGGTGCGGAACTAACAACCAACAACAAAACAAGAACAAGAATAGAAAAAGGCTGCAGCACAAAAGGATGCCATATTGCGGTAATTACTGGCGGAAAACAGCCAGTTCTTCCCTCTGGTCAAATGGAGTAGGGTTTAAAGGTGCAGTAGGGGAGATTTAAGATGCTTTTATTTCAGCCATTACGAGTGTAAAACGCACTGTGAGAATATCTGTTTCTCGATCACTGCGCCTGCCTCTATATAATAATAATATATAGATAGAACAATCTATGTGAGACCATTTAGGTTTTAGTCCGCTCCCGGCCCTTTTGTGCCCAATCAGGGCATCTCTTTCTGGATTGGTTCAGGGATCCATGTTAACACTTTAAATCCCATTCTCCAAACAGCGTTATCATACAAATGGCGGAGATACGTAGGGAGGGAGAGAGGCGGTTTTTGGGTTGTTTCTGGGTTGTTTCTCTCTTCTGCTGTATCTGGATCATACCTACAATAGCTCTAAGCCCTGGTACGGTAGCTCTAAGCCCTGGTACGGTAGCTCTAAGCCCAGGTACGGTAGCTCTAAGCCCTGGTACGGTAGCTCTAAGCCCTGGTAGGGTAGCTCTAAGCCCTGGTACGGTAGCTCAAAGCCCTGGTACGGTAGCTCTAAGCCCTGGTACGGTAGCTCTAAGCCCAGGTACGGTAGCTCTAAGCCCTGGTACGGTAGCTTTAAGCCCTGGTACGGTAGCTCTAAGCCCTGGTACGGTAGCTCTAAGCCCTGGTACGGTAGCTCTAAGCCCTGGTACGGTAGCTCTAAACCCTGGTACGGTAGCTCTAAGCCCTGGTACGGTAGCTCTTAGCCCAGGCTGAATAACAGCCTCTCTGAGGCCCGGGTCTTCCAGTAGTGTGGGGCTCAGCTGACCCCTAGTGTTTTAACGTGCGTTATTTATGCTGGAGATTGATGCTTTGTAGAGTGGATTTAGAAGAAGAGCAAGGTAACGCAGTCAACGCACTGCCCCCACACACACATACTCACTCACAGACACGCATGCAGAGGCACGCACAGACAGAAACACCCACACAAAAAATGGTCAAACACACACCCACAGACACGCATGCACACCCACACACATTCATACACACCATGTACACATTCCCACACACACACACACACAGTGTTTTCCATCATTTCTCCTGTGACCACACTGTGTTTGAGTGCACCTGGGTTGCGTCTATTTGTTATTTATTCCTGTGCTCCCACATCACTGCCACTACAATGGGTTAGGCTATTTCTGTTGCTAATACGCTTGAGCAATATTGAGGGGGAATTTTTTAATATTTATATATATATACAGCGCGCCTGTAGTGAATAATCCAAATAGGAGAGTGCAGCGTGACCATCTTAAAAGCATATTCCTGTTCCACTGTCTGTATCGAGAGAGAGAGAGAGAGAGAGAGAGAGAGAGAGAGAGAGAGAGAGAGAGAGAGAGAGAGAGAGAGAGAGAGAGAGAGAGAGAGAGAGAGAGAGAGAGAGGAAGTGTGCTGCTGTGTGTGTGTGTGTGTGTGTGTGTGTGTGTGTGTGTGTGTGTGTGTGTGTGTGTGTGTGTGTGTGTGTGTGTGTGTGTGTGTGTGTGTGTGTGTGTGGGGGGTGACCTTGCAAGGACTTTTCTCTTCAGAAAGATAACATATCTATTTCTAATTACAAAGACTATATGAATGTATCTTTTATTCAAATGAATACCAATAGATTAAGGCCTATTCTAAAGCAGGTAGCGATGAGCAGAGGGTAGTAACGTTTAAAAGTACCGATACAGATGTTTAAAGATAACAACCATGAAATTTAAAGGAAAACAGAAAAGATAGACGCAAAGAATGATGGAAATGAATATTCACGTTTAATAAACTATAAAGAGAACCCCCATTCTGGACCAAATGATTGAAGAAATGTTTGTAACAACACACACATGTTTTTATTATTTGATCCTGTTAGGTTGAAGTACACTAGGACAAAGTAATGAAGAAGAAGTCCTTTTTGTCTATCTCTGAGTTCAAAACCACAGCTTGTAACGCATTGGTCAGCGGTTTTTCCCAAAATAGATTCAAACTACATAAAGCAAAAGTTCTTATGAAGTTATTTTGTAGAAATGTGCTTGTCTGTGCGTGTGTGCGGTCGTGCTTGTGTGTGTGTGTGTGTTTGTGCATGCATGTGTGAGTATGTGAGTGTGCGATTGTGTGTGTGTGTGTGTGTGTCTGTGTGTGTGTGTGTGTGTGTGTGTGTGTGTGTGTGTGTGTGTGTGTGTGTGTGTGTGTGTGTGTGTGTGTGTGTTTGTGTGTATTAATAACCCTTGGCGCAGGTGTGTGCTGTGACTCAGTTCTCCTGAGAGAGATTGAGGCTTTAGTTTAAAAACTTTCTGGCGGTCTTCACAATAAAAGCCCTGACACATGCCAACGCTTTTATTCTCCTAACGTCATCTCATAAAGGGCTAACTGACCCCAGATTCAGTCTGTTAACACGACCAGGAAGACGTCTTTGCTGTATTGTCCCCATATATTACATTTGGGCCCTTCACTACAGTTAATGCAATGGATCCTCCATTCCTAGTTTTTCTTCTCAAACTTCAACCCCCAACATTTCCCCAAAGCCTCGAAGACATTTGAGCTAGCTGGTTGGTGGTGTGGACCAGATCTAATTAAAAGATGGCTGCATAGGACTCAAACCGCAGAGAAATGCCCGAGGTTACGGTGCTTGCTGCTCCGCAGGGCTGGCCAGCAGCCTATGCTACGCTGGCGACAGCATGGGAATCCAAACCGGGGACAACATGTTTGAAAGACGTTTTTTAAGGTTGGTTTCAGTTCAATTCTCTTCGGCGGTTCGGTTCAGGGTGCATGACGGCACAAACAGGCAGAAGGAGAGAGGAGGGTTCCAGGTTGGCTTTCTAAATCTGCACTTGACAGGAAATCGCAAAAAGTTCAAAATGAGCTCCGACAACCAAAATATATTTGGTTCAGATTGTTATTGAATATTATAATGGAAATTATGTTAGTGACAGCATTGACTCGATTAATTGGTACGACAAAGATATTGTTGTTGGCTCCCAGTTTTTTTTGCGTAAAGCGAATGTATATCTTTATAAAAAGATGCATATGCACTTGCTTTATAGATTAGCAATACACTTCATCATGAACTTCAGCCAGTCAATTTGATCAATAAATGTTTTTTACATGGTTCAACCCTCACTCCACTGTAACGCCGAACATAGTTCAGATCTTTCAACCAACATGGGGTCATTAACAGTCTGGACTACTAACTACAGGTCAGTAACAGTTTCTGGACTACTCACTATAGGTCAGTAACAGTCTGGACTACTCACTACAGGTCAGTAACAGTCTGGACTACTAACTACAGGTCATTAACAGTCTGGACTACTAACTACAGGTCAGTAACAGTCTGGACTACTAACTACAGGTCATTAACAGTCTGGACTACTAACTACAGGTCAGTAACAGTCTGGACTACTAACTACAGGTCAGTATCACTCTGGACTACTAACTACAGGTCATTAACAGTCTGGACTACTAACTACAGGTCAGTAACAGTCTTGACTACTAACTACAGGTCAGTATCACTCTGGACTACTAACTACAGGTCAGTAACAGTATGGACTACTCACTACAGGTCAGTAACAGTCTGGACTACTAACTACAGGTCAGTAACAGTCTGGACTACTAACTACAGGTCAGTAACAGTATGGACTACTCACTCCAGGACGTCTCTGTTGAACGGCTTCTTGCTGTTGCCGAGGAACTCTCCGATCATCTGCCGGCTCAGCCCCTTCCTCTGCAACAGGAAGTGAGCCACGCCTATGGGTGTGTCCGGTATGAACCCCCGAGATATCAGGAACTGAAGGCCCTTGTCGGGGTTCCTGAGGACAGAGAGGAGAAGGAGAACGAGACCCAATGAGACATTCCCAATACAATAGTTGGGTTGTGACGTTATCCGAGAACCTCAGGTAAATTCATGATCGATCGAAAAGTACCAAGCTTTCATCTTGGAAGGTGCTTTCGGAGCTTCTGTTAGCATGACAGAAAGCCTTATGTACCACCAGACATTGTATCTGAAAAGTCAGGCTATGGGATCTAAATGCTAGTTGTGTTTTTAGAACCCCAAGATGGCCGCTTTGAGAATAAGGCCCATAAACTGCCTTCTGAAAGGATGTGAAGAATCCAGGGTCATATGTTTGGTCTTTAAAATGCTTGACCACAATAAACAGCCGGCGCTAAGTCCATTGGTTCTAGGACCCCGGTTCTGAGGGCCCCGGTTCTGAGGGCCCCAATTCTGAGGACCCTGGTTCTGAGGGCCCCGGTTCTGAGGGCCCCGGTTCTGAGGGCCCCGGTTCTGAGGACCCTGGTTCTGAGGGCCCCGGTTCTGAGGGCCCCGGTTCTGAGGGCCCCAGTTCTGATGGCCCCTTGCGGAGGGACGAGCGTCGCCAGAGAACCACTTTGTGATTCACAGGAACAGCCGACGACTTAACCTTGTTTTTCATTGTGGTCATTCAAAGATAAACCGTTAATAGCTTTGAAAGAACGAACCGTTAAAATGATGTAGTGCAGTAATAAGCAGAGGGGGGGAGGCTAGGAGTGTCTGGGGTTAGATTAGGACAAGTGGAGAGGGAGTTTGTAATATTAGTGCGCTACGTAAGTGGTCCCATCAGTTTTCATTCGTGGCGGGGTCTGAATCCCAAACACACACGCACACACACACTCGCACAGACACACACACACACACACACACACACAAAGCATAAGCACATCCCTCCCACTGTGGGAACACGAGCCCCCACGTTGTGATTCCCCAGAATCACAATTAGACATTTGGAAGTCAGTACAGTGGCGCTGGCACGTGTCTCCAGGACGCACTTCCCAGCAGCCACTTGGGGTCGAGATGCTCTGATCCGACCGAACGACAACGAGCTCTCGCTGTTGTGTTCATTAAAGACGGCGTATCGCCAGCAGCGTGCGCGCTGATGACGTACGGCGTAGTTCTCTCTCAGGTGAGTAGGATGGCTCAGTACTCTGGGAGGCATCGCCATCCGATCACTGATCTGATTAGAAGCAGAGCGCCCTCTTCATTAGGCCTATCTGCAGGCTGGATCAGACTCCCAGCAGTGTGTTACCCGTCGCTGTTGAAGTGCAGTGTTACGCCCGGGCATTCTGACTTGATGTTTTAATCACAGTTTTTATTACATTTTAAAGGACGATCCCAGTCTGAGTGATCAACCAATCGTAACCGCCTCTCCTGGCTTCACTGGAACACCCGTTACCGATATAATCAGTCAAAATCACTCTGTCATGCCGTAGAGCGTTTGGAGTGAAGGCATCTGCCACGATCACAGCTTCGTCTTTGTGATAAGAGTACTCACATGGGGATATTATGTTATGGTATGATTCCAAAAGACCCAGGTGCTGTATTTCAATTATTTACTATAGACCCACCCTGAATCGGCTGTACATCAGACAGTCACTGATCTCTCTCTCTCCCTCTCCCTCTCCCTCTCCCTCTCTCTCTCTCTCTCTCTCTCTCTCCCTCTCCCTCTCCCTCTCTCTCTCTCTCTCTCTCCCTCTCTCTCCCCCTCCCCATCCCTCCATCTCCCCGTCCCTCCCCCCCATCTCTCGCCTGACTAGGAGGAGGGGGGCTGACACTCGTGAGGAGGGGGGGGGAGGGGAGGAGAGGGAAGGGGAGGGAGGGGAGGTAGGGAGAGGAGGGAGGGATGTGAGGGGAGGAGAGGGGAGGGGAGGGAGGGATGGGAGGGGAGGTAGGGAGAGGAGGGAGGGATGGGAGGGGAGGAGAGGGGAGGGGAGGGAGGGATGGTAGGGAGAGGAGGGAGGGATGGGAGGGGAGGTAGGGAGAGGAGGGAGGGATGGGAGGGGAGGGAGGGAGAGGAGGGAGGGATGGGAGGGGAGAAGAGGGGAGGGGAGGGGAGGGGAGAGGGGGAGAGGGAAGGGGAGGGAGAGGAGGGAGGGATGGGAGGGGAGGGAGAGGAGGGAGGAGGGAGGGAGGGAGGGAGGAGGGGAGGGGAGGGAGTGAGTGTGGCCGAGGGAGAGGCAGTGGGCCCTGGAGTGGCGTTCTGGGCTGCGGCCGAGCAGATGTGTGTGAGACAAAGAGGCTCTCGGTGGGGCGGCAGCGGGCGCTATGGCGACCGCCTGCCGTGGGCACTATGGCGACCGTCTGCCAAGCGGCTGCTGGCAGACGTCAGTCAGTGGTGATTGTTGCTACACAAACAACAGAAGGGGGGGCACCCGGAGAGGGTGGGGGGGGACACAGGCACGAGGCGGAGAGGGACAGACGGGCCGACAGACGGACGGACAAGACGGAGGGACGTGCGTCGATCAGTGGTGGACGTGTTAGAATGAGAAACAGGCATGTTTACACGAACAGACACACACACACACACACACACACACACACACACACACACACACACACACGCTTGAGGACACAATGTCCCAATGAGTCACTGGATGAACAAATGGAGGAACGGTGAATGAATGAATGAGGTGCTGACAATGTAGCAAAGATGGCTGGCTACTTTAAATGATGCACTTCAACTCTCCCCCCAACACACACACAAACACACGCACACGCACGCACCCACACGCAAACACACACACACACACACACACCTGCATACACCTAGCATACCGTTTCTTTTTTTGGCACAGATATAACTTTTTTGCATCACCTTGGACTCTAGTTCCCCCCATCATAAATAT
>NC_044066.1:16889153-16916653 GCF_902167405.1 Gadus morhua | reverse complement strand
GGAGGTGGTGGTGGTGGTGGTGGTGATGGTGGAGGTGGAGGTGGTGGAGGTGGTGGAGGTGGAGGTGGTGGTGGTGGGGGTGGTGGTGGAGGTGGTGGTGGTGGTGGTGGTGGAGGTGGTGGTGGTGGTGGAGGTGGTGCTGGTAGTGGAGGGGGTGGAGGTGGTGGAGGTGGAGGTGGTGGTGGTGGAGGTGGAGGTGGTGGTGGTGGGGGTGGTGGTGGAGGTGGTGGTGGTGGTGGTGGGGTGGTGGTGGAGGTGGTGGTGGTGGTGGTGGTGGTGGTGGAGGTGGTGATGGTGGAGGTGGTGGTGGTGGAGGTGGTGGTGGTGGAGGTGCTGGTGGTGGAGGTGCTGGTGGTGGAGGTGGTGGAGGTGCTGGTGGTGGTGGTGGAGGGGGTGGAGGAGGTGGTGGTGGAGGAGAGGAAGGAGAGCCGGCTGTTCAGCAGCACCGTGAGGACAGAGGGGGGCAAGAGGAGGGCGGCGGGGGGAGAGGAGGTGTTTGTGGCGGTCGACGCGCCGTCTCTGGTGGTCAACATGTCAACACATTAGAGAGGGGTCTCCAGCAGCAGGTGCATCGGCAACGCAGCCCCCTCTGCCCCTCCGGCGGACCCCTGGAGCGCTGCTGGGCCCCTGGCTGGTGTGAGTGTGCATGGGGGGCGAGGTAGCCTGGCTATTGCCAGACCAAGCTCCATCGTAGAGTGCACGTTGGTCTGGGGAGGCTGCTTTCATTTTCTTCAGCACAAGGCGGGATCAACGGGCCTAGCTCAACTGACTCTGTACGCGATTGGCTGCTTGCCGTCGCTTCCCTGTCGTCATTGTGTTAAACCAGCCAATAGCGCGCCAGGGGGAAAAGCCAGCTTGGTGATTCGTACCCGCATAAAACGTATCGGAAGCAGAAAGAAATGTATTGCTCTCCTCCTGACCCTTCAGCAGGGCGTGGCAGGACGGGCTGGGGTACCCAGTCTGGGGATGAAGGGTTCCTATCAGGTCGTTGTGGCGCCCCTCAGCCCCCCCGCCCAGGGGTAACTGAGTTCAGACCAGGCCTAGGACTAAACGGTAAATAGACTACCTTCATATGGAGCTCCCCTATCCGGCAGACACTCCAGGCGCTTCACTACTAGAGCCTCACGCTTACCCATTCATACACACCACAACGCAAGGGAAGGGCCAGGCAGGGAGGCTTAGGCCCAATCCCATTTCTACCCCTGACCCCTTCCCCTTGTATTGAAGGGGTAGGGGGAAGGGGGAAGGGGTAGAAATGGGATTGGGCCTTACTCAGGGACACCTCAACTATGAACTACTGCTGCCCTAGAACTAGCAATATCACACGAGGTGATATTTAGCTAATCTACCAGTAACCTGGGATGTGTTTCATCTCTGTGGTTCATTGTAAAGCATGTACTTCTGCTCCCCGTGAAGACCACCCCACCTTCCTTCTCCTTCGTCTCCCCTCGTTTGGAACGCTTGAAGGTGCTTGAGCTTCAGCCCGGACACGAGCAGCTGACAGCAGCCCCTGGGAGCGCTCTGTCTGGAGAGCGCCGATAAACCCCGGGCTCCTGAACGAGGCCTCGAGGAGGGGAGAGGACTGCCTCTCTGTGTGAGTGGCTGCCGGAGTGTGTGCCCTGCTTTTGTTTGCTGGGGATTGTTGGTGTTTGTGTGCGTTCTGGGACAATTACAGATGGGCTCAGCTGCAAACATTTTTTGCAGATTGTGTCAGCAGCCCCACAACCAAAACACAGGTTTTGGTTAGTAGAACCTGGGAACAACAAAGTATACGGATAAACTCTTTGAATAAAGTGGGCAAGAAACTGTGATCATTCGTTCATTCATTTCCTTTTGGCCCAGCAGCCATGGAGAAGAGGGGCAGTCCCTGAAACGGAGTGTCAACAACCAGTGAAGGGAAAGAAGCTATTTCCTGTTAGGGCCTTTCACAGCCCCGACAATCAGTCCCTGGCTACAGAAGAAACCAGCCGTTAAAGGGTACTCACACGTTGAAGAGGTTGAGGCCGATGCGGTACAGCCTCTTCCTCATGACGTCGGTGGACAGCGTGGGCGACTTGCAGCTGGCCGGGTTCTCGCACTGGTAGCGCGGCAGGCTGAGGATCATGGCCTGCAGCGCCTCCTTGGACGAGGCCTCGGACGCCGAGCGCGCCTCCGTGGACACGCTGCTGCTGCTCACCGGCTCCGAGCCGCAGTCCGCCGGATCCGAGCCGCTGCGGCGCGCCTCCAGGGGCGGGGCCGCGGGGGACGCGGGGGACGCCGTCGCCGTGGGCGGCGGCGGGGGGGGGGGGGCTGTGCTGCCGGAGGCTGGCGGTGGAGGCCAGCTCGGCCATCACCGCCACCTGGGGGGGGCCGGCGGCGACGGGGGCGGCCATCCGGTCCAGGGGGGTCAGCGGCGGCTGTTCGTCGTCCTCCACCAGCTCCTCCTCGCTGGGGGGCGGGGCCGGGAAGTCGGCGTACTGGCATTCCTCTTCTTCCGGCCCTGCGTCCGGGGGGGGCGGGGGTTCCTGCGGGGCCAGCGGGGGGTCTCCGGTCGGGTGTACCGGGGACCCTACGGGCGGGGGGTCGGGTTCGTGGGGGGGTCCGGGCGGGACGAACGCGGGGGGTGAGGTGGCGGTCGAGGCGGCCGTCGCGGCGGTCGTGAGGGCGCAGGGGGGCGGCGGTACACAGTTGCCCAGGGCAACCGAGGCGGAGGACTCCACGACCGAGGAGGAGACGCGGAAGTTCTGGCTGTCGATCTGCACGGTGACGTCCCGGAACGCCATCATCAGCTTGCTGGCGCTCCGGGACAGGTCCCCCGGGTCCAACGGGTTCAGCGTCGTCGCCTCCTTGTTCCCTCCTCGCTCGCCCTCTCCACCCGCTACCCCCGTCCCGGACGCCGCCGCCGCAGCCGCCGCCGCCGCGGCCGCAGCAGCGCTGAAGGACTCTGCGGTGAACTGGTAGCCGCCGGCCTCCTGCAGGGAGCACATGGTCTTCAGGCTCCAGTTGCTGAGCGCGTCGTCGATGGACTTGGCCAGCGACTGCACCTGCTCGGTGAAGGAGTCCTCCAGGTCGGTCAGGGACCCGCCCACGGCGGCGGGCAGCGACGGCGAGCGCACCAGCGGCACGCCGGCCAGGCCGCAGCCCTCGGCCAGGGCCCGCTCGGCGGAGAAGCCCTCGGCGTTCTGCACGCGCACCTTCCGCAGCGAGATGCGGCGCGGGAGCCGGCTCTCCAGCAGGGAGTTGCGGATCTTCTCGAAGTTCTTGCTGAGCTGGTACTGGCGGAAGGCCGTCTGGATCTTGCAGGCGGCGCGGCGGGAGATGAGGTGGCCGCCGTACTTGTGCTCTAACATTTCGATCTGCGACACAAGACGGAGCGGGGGGCAGACGGGGAGAGGACGTTAGGGTGCTGATGGGAAGGGGGGAACTTGTAAATAAGAGTTATGGAGTATTTATTCTTTCTTAATTTAACAGAACACACTTTTTACACTTTTAAATGAATCCTTGGGGGAGAGTATTCCTGAAGGAACATGTGTGATAAACCAATAGAAGGATAATATTTTTAATTACAATTGCTTGGATTGATTGGTTGGAGAATAAATACAGAAATCATTCAAATGTTTGTCTCTTCTATAAATAGATGCTCATCAGAAGAACAGAATAATCTACCAGCATGATTATTATGCAAGCTTAAATATAAAATGTCATGTAGCCGATCAACGTCATTACTGAAATCATTAAGAAAGAAAAAATATATTGCTCTTATTTGACAGCAACGTTCGTGAAAACGTTCATCATAACAGCTTATAGCCTATAGGATCGTTTCATGTGATCCAAGTGGAAAAGCACTAGGGCCTTGTGGAAGGTCTTGGTTCTAAACGGGAGCTGTTTCCCCAACCTGGGGAGTTTCCGGAACCAAATTGAAACCAAGAAGGCCATGCATTGTTTGGTAAGAAGTACCAAAATGGTGGCTTGGCATGTGCTTTTAGAACTTGTGATCCCATGATTGAAGCCCTCCAATAACGTGTCAGGATTAACTCTACTTTGTAGTGTTTTCCAATCCTTGGACCACTTTGGATGATAAGATGGGGTGGAGAAAGAAGCTGATGAGCTCTTGGGGATATGAATGTAAGAAAAAGAGTGAAAACATAAGTGATGAATGACATTGAGGTTGTGAGAAGAAAAAAGATAGGATAGACAGTGAAATGACAGCTGGAATTGGATTTGAATTGATTGGTTTTTGGAATTTATTACAACATCACTCAAGTCATGATATTGCCCTTGTTCACTATTTCCACGTAAGCTTTTCTGATGGATTCCAGTTCGGTCTGAGCCTTTAAAAGGTTACAATCAAGTGTTAGCTGACAGTAAACGGCTGACCTTTGAGCTCGCTTCTTATTTTGAAACACTGTTTAATGGAACACTAGTCTCTAAGAAACAAGATTTAGTTGTACTTTTTATCTAATGAATAAACTAGACAAATCTAGGCTAACGTATACATTATGAAGCTCGATTAAAAGGATCTGCTATAAGATCAAGCGCTAGATTCGACTTTATATTCCGATCTTCCCAGAAGAGGGATAATCACCCTGTGAAAGTGCAGCGTCATCGGAGCGCTGCCCCCTCCCCTCTTCCGTCTCCCGGCACAATCGGGAAATCTTTAGAATACTTTCATCTGAGACGGAGCGACTCACTCTGCTCTCCCTTCAGAGCTTCCTGAAGGCCACTGAGCCTCAGGAGAGCTCTGAGGGACTCCATTCTGTGGGGCTGTGATAGCGGAAGGTGTATGCACTGTGTATAGACTGCAAAGACTCTGTGATGCATGATACACATAGAACCCCCCCCCCCCCCCTTCTCTTTGTAGGCCCTTCGTCCTTCTATTTAATAACGTCCTGAGAGGCAAAGTCATCTCCTGCTCTGACTTTTGCCAAGAAGTGCTGATACCTGCTCTAAAGATTTAGCAGGTTTTCATAAGTGTGATTGCCGCCCTTTTTCCCATCGCAGTGTGAATGACAGACTCCCACAGGAAAGGTCTTTGAGAGGCAAAATTACACTGAAAGATCCATCTTATCTACTCCCCCTTTTAAATTGTCCTGAAGAGAATCATATAACAAAGGCGTGACGCACAGAGAATATCAAAGCGGACGCATGAATAGGATTCAGCATTTCACTCCCAGCTCGTCCGACGGTGAGTTCCTCAGCGCGGTGGAACGTCCGGCTCTCGCCTGCCTCAGCCCGGTCCGACCGGCCTTGCATATTCATGAGTCTCTAATGAGCCTTCTCCTCTGATCGCCTGCTGATATAACACGGCTGCCCTTATCAATTCGTCCGCTCTCCCCCCGATACGGACGCGGCAAAAGACGAGCGAGAAATGAGCCTGACCTCATCACTCCGACGGGGTTGAAATAACATTTTACAGCGAGCGCAGTGGAACGGCGTGGACCTCGGAGCGAGGTCGGAGCCGTCAGGAGCGTCGTTGAGGCGTTCCCAGGGTTTGATGGGATGCGATCGGCCGGGCTGACTGTTGTGTTTACTGCCGTCTCTCTTCTGCTGCACTGGGCTCCAGATCCTGGGAGAAGTATTTAGGTCACGTTGTTTATTTTTATTTTTTTCACTTGATGTGTGTCTGATACGTGTTGCCATGTCAACAGGCTCGCTGACCGACCCGTAGAGCGGGAGAGAGGATGAGGAGACAGGAAACAGGAAACAGGGCAGGAGCGCGAGGGAAATGGCGGGGATGTGGATTGAAAGGAGGACGCTATTCGTTTGGGGGGTAAGAAGCTCAGTAGCTTAGTGGACGGTTGTGAATCATTTATGAGGCAAGAACCAGGGCAAATAAAAATAAACAACAACAATCCAGGCATGAAAAGGGACGGATAGGCCAGGAGAAAAGTTGTAGGACGGAGCTCTAAGTGAAAAAGTTGAGCAATCAATAGATCCGGCCTCGAATAACCGCGTGAGAAAAATGTCCCTCATCACTTTATCGGACATCAATAAGGAGCAATTATTCCAGAGACTTCATTAAATGGACCAAATGATGATGTCACTGTGTTCAAACGTCCGATCTGGTTTCACAGCCTCCAGCTTGCTTTAGCTCGAAATTGGATTTTCTTGCCTTTTTCCAACGAGGGGGGTGGGGTTATAGTTTATAATATATATATTTTTTTATTAATATGTAGAAAGCAAGTGATGACTGCAGAAGCTTTCTAACAAAAAGGAGAATCGTTATTAATTGCAGCGTAGAATGGTTAATATATTGTTTGATAGTATAGTGAAAATATAGATTCTTTAAATAAGAGAACTGGATCTTATACTCGCCAAACCGAAGATAATTTTTGGTCACTATTGGGGTGCATTTGCATCAAATCTACTGTGTAACAGGGGACATTCCAACATACAAATACATGAGTATGAAATAGAAATATTATCTAATTTCAAACTCAAACAGTAAATTCTACAGCATCTGGTGTACAAATGTCACTGCAATGAACGTTAAACAAATAGCATGCTTATTTTAAATTCCTACTGAAATTCCTACTGTTAATTATTAGTTATGTATTAATTAATGACTCCCCAAAAGGTCAATGGTTACATGATGGCAGATATATTATTCTGGATTTGACTTTGACCTTTTCTTGTGAGGATGATCTGACATTGCAACAGACAGGGGAAGTTCAAATCAAAATGCTGAAGTTTGGTTTGATGATCTATTCACCCCATAGTCGGTCCTTATATAAGCCCTTTAAAGAGACATTTAGTCAACGTCATCTGCAAAAGAAAAAACTTTGTTTCAGGAAGATTATTCGTTTGTAACCGAGGGATCTTCCACTGGTAGGATTGGGGTGCTCAATTATTGATACCACAACCTTGCTTGGCTTCTATTAAGAAAAGCCTATAAGATACACAATATATTTTTTGGGGGGATAGGGGTTTGGGTACGCCAATTGCTTTGTCATGTTTTTCTTTCAATAAATCTTTCCATTTTGTGGGAGGGCTTAGTTCAGGAGGTAGAGCGGATTGACGGAAGGTTGCTATTTCCTTCCCTGGTTCCTCCTAGCTTAGTTTCCATGAGCAAGACACCTTACCCTAACTGGGTCCTATGTAGCACTATCATATCATCTGTATTTAGCATTAGAGCACATTCTAGGCCATAAGTGTAGAAGGTGACACAATACCAGGAAAAAAAATTCTAAAGTTTGGCAAGCATTTGGAAACCATTTCAAATGAGCCAAAGAAGGCAAATGCAAACTGTGTCAACAGCAGCTGTCGTATCATTCCATTGGTGCGGTGAAAGTTCTCCTCACTGTCAGTCTCCATGCTTTACTGCTGTTCAGCTAAACCGAATGATGCCACATTTGTACTGTACACTGAAATGACACGCATTCACATTTTGAATCCGTCAAAAGCTTCTCCTTCTCGTTGATGGGAGTTTGTCGTGAACGGATGTGAATTCAGTGGCTGATCCGACAGAATGGAGCTCTACATCTCCACACAGAACGGCCATCGTTTGATTTCCTAGATCTGTATTGTATTATTTACGGTATATCACAACAGTTAGTTTGTTTCAATTGCTGAGTATAACAGCACTGGGACGTTTAACTCTACATTTATCACTCTGCTTTACAGGTGTTTCTAATAACCAGAATAACATAAGCTTGGTAAGTTGTTAACCAATCACAATCACACATGCCACCAAAGCAGACACTTATTTCACTGTTTGCAGAATACCTGGAACCATTCAGATACTGGTTCAGGACACAAAGCAGCTGCCGTACCCTAACTATAATCCACGTCCTTCTGTAAGTCTTCCTTAGGGGCTGACGCGTCAGAAGGATCCCCGCTCAGGGTGTGGACCAGGTGGCGGGGGGTTTGATCAGGAGGGACCCTTGGATCTACTCCCTGGTCCGTTCACTCTGGCCCCAGATCAGTTCCCCGCCGGAACCCCCAGAAACGTTGTTTGGGGGGATGTCTGTGCGGGCAGAAGATCGATTTCACCGCGTGATGGAGGGGTTTGTCGCATCGCTGACAGAGAGAGAGCAAAGTGAGAGAGGAGAGAGGCCTCCTGACATTGTGACGCTGGGGGAGTGTGTGTGAGGGGGGTAGAGGGCTGAGCGGGGGAGTGTGTGTGTGTGTGTGTGTGTGTGTGTGTGTGTGTGTGTGTGTGTGTGTGTGTGTGTGTGTGTGTGTGTGTGTGTGTGTGTGTGTGTGTGTGTGTTAGGGGGTAGAGGGCTTAGCCGGGGAGTTAAGGTCAAAGTAACGAGCGAGGGACGGAACACGGGAGGGAATTGCGGCTGGTGAAATACTAATACGATTTTTTAATGCGTTTAATGTAATCTAGCCCTTGGCAATGAAACCGGTTTCCTTGCATGGAAACTGTCAGTGTCACCCGATGTGGCCGTGTGCAAACCCTTCCACGGATCGTATACTGTGTATTTCTACAATAAGATTATCATCGTCACCACGCAACCGCACAGGAGATTTAAACATTGCTTAACAAGTTCGCCCCGGTGCAAATTGAACACCGTGAAATTAAAAAAGTTGGTGCAAATCATAATAACTCAGTTTGAGTCGCATTCGCTGGGCGAACGAAAGCACAATTAAGGTAAAATATAAAGTAGAGGTACATGTAGTAGAGCTAGCTTAGCCTTTCATACGATACGTGCAGGCCATCGTCTTCTGAATTTAATCCCACTTTTCTCTTGTTGTTCTTGAGTATAAACGGAACCCAACGTGACGCATGGACCGCCTCAGGCTGTGGAACACCCGCTGCTCATCTATTAGCAGGAGGGTGACCAGAGAGGAGGCAGCATGCTACACAGGCAGGAGCAGAGCTACACCGTGGAACAAGGACAACAACGGTTTGTGTCCATCTGACGGCCTCCTGCAGGGTTTAGGGGACCCCCAATGAAGCGGGCGGGGGTTCAGGTGGACGACCTTACCTGGTCGGAGAGCTGTGCACTGGAGGGTGAAGACTGGATGGAGGGGGGTGGATGGAGGACTGGGGATGGGGATGGAGGGGGTGGACCTTGAGAGATGGACCTTGGAAAGGAGAATGCAGGAAAGATATGATGAAGATGCAAGGGAACAGAACAGAAAGACAAGGAAGGGAAAAGCATGTGCAGACGGAAATACATAGAAGCAGAAAGTTTGCTTTTACATCGCAACGTGTATGTAATTAGAAACACATAAAGACATATTGGCCTTCATCTTCCTCAGGGTGCCTATAGGACAATAACATGGAAATGAAGCATCCATTCGACTATTGACATAACAATGAACTGAATCAAAATTATATGACATAATTCCGTGAAAACATATACACAATTTTGACTACATATCTCTCTACGTGCGGTGAGTGTTTGTGAGTGTGTGAGTGTTTGAAGGAGAGACGCACACAAAATACATTTTCCTGACGCACTTTCTTTCCTCACACAATAGGATTGATTCTAATAGATCAGTAAACCACAACGGGTCGATAGGAGGGAGGGTTTGGGGGGGCTGTGGGGGAGACCAAACTAGCCTTTATTCCTGTCGGGGGAAGGACGGACCAACTCAGGATGTTGTGACAACAGAAAAATGATAAAGATGGAAATATGGCGAAGATGAAGATGGAGAAAAGGAGAAACACAGCTAACCTTCACGAGCCAAAGACATCCAGCCTCCAAGAGACCCTCTCAGCGCTCAAAGAGACCCTCTCAGCGCTCTGAC
The DNA here is from genome assembly GCF_902167405.1 of Gadus morhua. Classification (NCBI taxonomy): domain Eukaryota; kingdom Metazoa; phylum Chordata; class Actinopteri; order Gadiformes; family Gadidae; genus Gadus; species Gadus morhua. Next base: position 16,906,969 of record NC_044066.1, on the reverse strand, counting down.
CCAAGACGCCCGCCGCGACCCGACCGCGCCCCGCCACGCTCACAACAGACGGAACAGACAGAACCCTGACAGACCCTGACAGCCACGCCCAGACCCCCCCCCCCCCCCCCCACACCCCCCCACCCGCAGCCGCGGGTCAGAACAAGACGACAGCTCAGACGCAGCTCAGACAACACGGCGCACCTCACACAACAGCGACGGCCACAGGACGCACAGCACACAGAGCCCCCCCCGGCCGCACACAGCCCTACCTGCTTGTTTTTGAGGTCGAGTGACAGCTCATACTCGGAGGTGGCCGAGTGGGGGCCCCCCCTCAGGGGGGAGGCAGAGTGGTGCAGGCTGGCCCGCCGCCCCGCCCCGCCTCCTTTCACTCCTCCCCCCTCCTCCTCCTCCTGCTCCTCCTCCTGCTCCTGCTCCTCTCCTCCCCCCTCCTCCTCCTCCGCCGCCCCGCGCTGCACCACCTCCTCCTGCTCCTCCTCCGGCCCGCCGTCTGGCTGCACCTCCTCTTCGTGCTCCTCCCCGCCGGGCCCGGGGACGTCGGCGGCGGGGGGGTCCGCGGGGGGGCTGGCCCGGACGGCGTGCTCACAGGGCCCGTCCCCAGGAGGGGTGCTGGCCGGGGGCTCGGGCGCGAGCTCCGCCTCCAGCTCTGGCTCCTGTTCTGGTTCCTGTTCCTGTTCTGGTTCCTGTTCCTGTTGTGGTTCCTGTTCCTGTTCAGGTTCCTGTTCTGGTTCCTGTTCCTGTTCTGGTTCCTGTTCTGGTTCCTGTTGTGGTTCCTGTTGTGCCACTGGCTCTGGCTCTGGCTCTGGCTCTGGCTCTGGCTGGGGCTGTGGCTGTGGCTGTGTGGGAGAGTGTTGCTGGGGCTGCAGGGGGGGCTGCAGGGGGGGCTGCAGGGGGGGCTCAGGCTGTGCCTGATGCTGGTGCTCCTCACACTGAGGCGGGGGCCGCGGCTCCCCCTCTCCTCCCTTCCCATTGTCCCCCAAAGACGCGTCTACAGGAGGGTCATCGCTGCAGAAAGGAGGAGAAAACTCAAAGTGAGGCTGCTGACCTCTGACCTTCCGTCTCCGTCTGCTGTTGGCTGAGGAGCGGAAGCCCGTCCCTCTCTCTCTCTCTCTCTCTCTCTCTCTCTCTCTCTCTCTCTCTGTTGGGGGGGGGGTGGGGGTGGGTGAGGGGGGGGCGCTGGCTGCTTTCTGTGTTAAGCGGCTGCGTGCTACCAACAAGGCTCTCTCTCTCTCTCTCTCTCTCTCTCTCTCACACTCTCTCTCTCTCTCTCTCTGTCACACTCTCTCTCTCTCTCTCTCTCCTTCTCTCTCTCTCTCTCTCTCTCTCCTTCTCTCTCTCTCTCTCTCTGCCTCTCTCTCTCTCTCTCTCTCTGTCACACTCTCTCTCTCTCTCTCTCTCTCTCTCTCTCTCTCTCTCTCTCTCTCTCTCTCTCTCTCTCTGTCACACTCTCTCTCTCTCTCTCTCTCTCTCTCTCTCTCTCTCTCTCTCTCTCTCTCTCTCTCTCTTTCTCGCTGGCTAGAAGGACACACAACTGACACACAATGAAAAGGAAAGGAACAGATTTGTGAGAGTTTAAGAGGTTTACAGCGAGGGAGCGCTGACCGAAGCACGGTGCACGGCAGGAGAGAAAGAAAGAGGAAAGAAAGAAGGGATAAAATGAAGATAAAGAAGCATGTACAGAGTTCTGAAGGAAAGTCCACAAGAGGGAATGTGAAGAGACGAGAAAGAAAAGAAACTAGGACAGCCAAAAAAGTTTGACGAATGCAAGACACATACACACACACACACACACACACAAACACACATACACAAACACACACGTACACACACATACGCACACAGACAGACAAAGGGAATAGTCGTGCATTTGACAAAGTCTGGAACTGGGGTGTCTGCACTACACAGATTCCAAAGTGGAAGTGTTATAGTGTATGGATTTCAAGCAACAATCTTGCTTTTTTAACACTCAAATATATAAATATATAATGCTCATATAATGTTCATCTCAATCCCAGTCCTAATCCTCTTGTTCTTGTATTGCATTTGCCTCATAGTGAAGGCCTTATATTCAAGCCATGGTTCAAGCAGCAGCACTTTCAATTATTTGAAAGTGCTTGCAACTGTGGCTGGAAATCACATTAACCAAGATTTAGATAAGAGAGGAAAAAGAGTTTCCTGTTTTGCTTATTGGATCCGGCGAGTCGACAAAAAGGAGAATGAGGACATTGGGGCTTGCAGACACAGATCGACTAGAGAAGACCGAGGGGGAAGAGCGTCCGTAGAGTGGAATCCAAACGGAATCTAACTTCCTGTCTCTCGAAACACACAGGAATTGTTTTAGCCGTTTGGAAAACACTCGGAGGTTGGAGAGGGTCACCTGCGTCATCATTTCAAAGTGTGTATGCACATTACACATTCATCCGTCTCTTTGTGAGTGTTTGTGTGCATGTGTGTGTGTGTGTGTGTGTGTGTGTGTGTGTGTGTGTGTGTGCGAACGCACAACATTGACCTGTGGATGGCCTCTCGCCTTACCTCCCCGGTCGTTTGTGCGATCGTCTCGGTTTATCTTGACATGCGTCCTGGAAAGCAACGACGGCCTAACGATGTAAACAGGACGCTACGAGCCTCCAGATCCTCCGCCGCCGCCTGCGTGCACGGGCTACGTGTGCTAACTCGTGCGTGTGCTAACTCGGGGCCGATACACGCTGTCTTAATCAAACACAGCAGCCGAGCTGAGAGGGAGTGTGTGTCTTCACTGGGATCCTGGGGTCGGCCTAATGCGCCTCTTGTTTGACTTATCGGACAAACGTCTTTTCGTAACATTGAACCGTCGGCATAGTGGCATGTCGATCTAATGGGAAATATTTCGGACCGTTGAGACATCGGAACAATGACGCGTCGGAATTACTGCATGGCACCCAGCACGCAGCGTCCTAAAGAGAGCTGCTGGTTCTCCTGCATGATGAAGGGGATACCCTATGGGACCACACCAGGTCACCTGCCTTTAGCCACAGAAGAAACCTAATCATAATAAGAATAACGTCCTTCTCCGATTCCGCAGAAATGCAGAATTCCAACGGGTTTGCTGCATGAATGCACTGCACTTTGTTTAATCTGCACTGAGTTTACCATCTGCACTTAGTTTACCATCTGCCTTTAGCAGCCTCACCTATGCACGTGATAAACGTCCAATCAAAAGCTCCATGTACAATGTTTTTTTTGGCACATATAAGTTTGATACAGGTACACACACACACACACACACACACACACACATACACACCGCACATCGATGTGTGTGCACATCCTATGGGGCTAATGGGATTAGGGTTAGTATGAGATATGAGATATGGTTTGAGAACGTGTGTGTGTGGGTGCGTCCACGTGACGCCATTCAATAGCATTTACAGCTCACCACTCCACCTGTCCTCCAAATCCCTCAATCTCCCGCTCTGCATACCTAATCCCCCCCCCCTACATCGTTCATCCACCTGCCCTGTACCACCTCCAGCTAATCCCTGCCCTCTACCCCCCCCTCCTGCCCCCGTTTCCCCTCTGTCTCTCCCTCCTGCTCCCTCCACCAGGTGTGACCGCTCGGGCCGCTCTGATGTGTGGCTGACCCACTGAGACCGCTCCGTCCTCCCTGACCTCTCATTCGGAACCACCCAGTTCCAGAAGGTCCGTCGTGACATGAAAACGCCTGGCCGCGAGGATACTGCCTCCCTCGATCACCCTTCTGTCCCTCCTTCTCCCCCTCTCCCTCTCCCTCCCTCCCTCTCCCTATCTCCCTCCCCCTCTTGCTCTCTCCCTCTCTCTATCTCCCTCCATCTCTCTCCCTCTCTCTCTATCTCCTTCCCTCTCTCTCTCCCTCCCTTTCCCTCACTCCCTCCCTCTCTCTATCTCCCTCCCTCTCCCTCTCTCCCTCTATCTCCCTCCTTCTCTCTCCCTCTCTCTCTCCCTCTCTCTCTCCCTCTATCTCCATCTCCCTCCCTCTCTCTCTCTCTCCCCCTCCCTCTCTCTCACTTTCTTTCTCTCACATCTTTTGCATATGTCAGGGTTAGAGACAAATGAGTGCAGTGGCCTCTGCTCTGAGCCAGAATGTAATTACAGCACCAGTCGTCGTCCCCCCCCCCCCCCCCCCCACCCCCCCAGCCATGAATGCTAACGGCCCCGGCTGATGGCCGAGGGTTGGTCAGCTCAGTCGGAGCCTGTTGGGCTGAACCTCTTTCAGAGGGGACCCCCTCAGAACGGCTGTTGGGCTGAACCTCTTTCAGAGGGGACCCCCTCAGAACGGCTGCTGGCGCTAACAGCTGAATTATTGAGCACCTCGTCCCGAACCCGAATCGCATGTTTGTGGATTATGAAGCTGCTGCTGACCGTGTCTTGATGCAACGGTCAGCCACCAGGGGGCCCCGGGGCCCCACTGCTGGCCTCCACGTGGCCACTAGGGGGCCCTGGGGCCCCACTACTGGCCTCCACGTGGCCACTAGGGGGCCCCACTATTGACCTCCACGTGGCCTCCCGCCTTCCTGAGACGCAGGCCCTCTCACATCTCTGTAGCTGGCTAGAACGTTATACACACCCAGTAGCTGTGGCTGGTGGGGGGCTGGTGGTTGGGATCCCACAGAGTGCCAGAGGTGTTGCTGTGCACTGGGACACGGTGTTGGTGGAGCACACCTAATGGACTGGACGGGGAAACGCTAATGTGCAGCCCTTATATGCATCAGGTCCTCTTCACCGCTGGGGAGATTCTGTTCATTGTGTGTGTGTGTGTGTGTGTGTGTGTGTGTGTGTGTGTGTGTGTGTGTGTGTGTGTGTGTGTGTGTGTGTGTGTGTGTGTGTGTGTGTGTGTGTGTGTGTGTGTGTATTTAATGTCCCATGTTAACTCCTATTACCCTGGTGTTGGTTACACTTGTAAGTGACCCTCATAACAGAGAGTGTGTGTTCTGTTGCACCACCGCTCCTAAACGGTTAAAGGTATCCCGACGTTTCCCTCCCGCTTCGCTCCGCAGCCAGGACCAAACTTTGATTGATTTTCTCTCTTTAAAAAATGCGCACACAAGCAATCGATCGAATCGTGAACGATTGCATTAGTAAGGGGTGTAACGGGACACGTCTTAGTGCGGCACCGCTTTGGAACAGATGTTCGGTACGGTACAGATGTGCACCGATCCAAATGCAAAAATTAGACTTGTTCTGTGTGCGGAACAGAGGCTACTTCATATCCCGGTTCCCACACTGAAAAATGGAGAGACCGACCGAAGCATACTACAAACACACACACACGCACACGTAAACACACACACGTACACACACGCACATGTAAACACACACACTCACACACACACACACACACACACACACACACACACACACACACACACACACACACACACACACAGCACGCTTAGTGGTAAGACAGTAATGGCGGAAGAAAATGCTAATGCGTTGAAGTGTCTCCGTTAACGTTGAGGTCTCCTGTCTTTGAAATTGAGACAAGTAGACAAGTAGACAAGACGAGGGCCGTGGGCTGGGTGTTTAGTTTAGACGTTTCGGGAAACTCAACCAAACAGGTAGAGTCATTTGACACAGCACCACACAAACGTGAATTTTGACACTGCTAGACAATGTCAAAATTTGTTTAGACATTAAAAGGGACAGACGTGTACACTTGATGAGCTTGTAGCCCACATTTCTTTGCTAACCAAAAGGCAGCTTGTATTGTTTTCAAATCACGAGCAGGTGGGGATACCTCATCTCAACAGCAGGTACCTGCACTGAATGCGAATTCAGAAGGGGAGCTGTGGGTGATTTAGTTTTTTTAAGTTCTAATTTGTTTGACATTGGAAAGAATTTCCGTTCTGCTGTGTCACTACTACTACTACTACTACTAGTACAGCGTCCACAATGCGTTTTTTTAAGTTGATTTTGTTCTCAAAGGGCAAAGGGAAAAGTAAGACAATATCTTATCAGGCCTACAAGCTTGAACTGCTGCACCTAAGGCAATGTGGAAAGTTAAGTGGTTTAAAAAATATAGTTGGTTTAAATAATTTGAGAATCATAATTTTTTATAAAAATTATAGACGTTGATGTTTACAAACATTCATAATAAACAAAAGAAAATTAATGCTTTGCGTTTTTTTCCCCCCAACCTTCAAAAAAGCGAAGAATAAAAATAACGTGAATTCCAAAAACCGGGGTACCTGCCGAACCGTGACCTTCGTGTAACCCCCTGGCATTCATGATGCGTTCAAAAACGTTTGGATTGTCGGCTAACGTAAAGGATTGCTTCTTAGGTAATACTTTATAGCCTAATTGATGTTCTCCGTCGAGCTGGCTGCATGGAGTTGTCAAACCAGGTTCTCGCTGCATTTGCTACTCGCTTGGCGTCAATACTAATTACCGACATGCCGCCATCGCTCAAACGGATCCACCGCTGCAATGCGACAGGACAGGGCGACCTCAGCCGTCCGTTCTGACTGTGGGCAGAGCGGACGGTAGCGCCCCATGTTAGCGTTGACGCCCCTTATCCCCCAACGATGTCGTCACTACTCACTGAATCAGAAAACAGTGAGGGAAGGTGTGCAGAATCCTTTAGGACAACGAGAGCAGAGGACCGGGCGGGGGGGGCACGGTCAGCCGGTTCCTTAATCTGCACAACGTGTGCAGTGTGACCGGGGCAGCGAGGACCGCAGCGTCACACGGTGACTATAATCACCTTGCACTACACTGCTTTCTGCAGCACGGACTCCCTCTGAGTGCATGGATAAGGGGGAGCCATGCACTCGGCTGCCAGGAATACACCCCCACCAACACCAGCCTACCCCGAGCTCTGGAGGTCACAGGCTCTATGCCCCCTGGTGGTCGGCGTGCAGAAGACGGCCGGGCAGTAATTCAGCGGTAATAGCTCATCGTCTTTGAACGGTTTAGTATCACCATGACTAGTTATGGACTCTTCGTGATAGCTAGGTTAATAGAATAACAATGAGAAGATATGATCTCAAATGATCAAAATATGGCGAATATGGTGATCGGAGAAAATGGAAAACTATTTATATTCCAATGAACTTTCCAAATGTCCATACACTCTGTTATATAACCTGTTGCAAAGGATACTTTGAATTCATAAGCATATCGTGACATATGTCGATATGAGTACAATTATTATCGTGATAATACGATAATCAATACATTGTTTCCAGTGGCGGGCCGTGACATTTACCATGAGGCCTTCAATGCATCATCCTGAAGTAAACCGCTTTTCAAATGACTTAATAATGACGTCAGGGTTATTGCCATGTTGATGTAACCACCCAATATAACCATGATAACTGAACGGGCTTTAAGAATAATGTTTTTTGTTTTTTTTTAAGCCGAAACAACCGCAACAAAACGCACGTAGCCCACCCTAGTCATAAGCTGAAAATACCTTAATATTCGTCAGACTCTACAATTTCCGACTGTCCATGAATGCAGCCAAAAATCATCCGTCATTTAGTAAAAACGCTAGCCTGGCAAGCCAGACCCATATCGGAAAGATATTGGGTCTGGTCTCGTACGGTGGCAGTGTGGACGGGATAAACGGTTGTCTTTCAAGTTCCCTCTGCACGCAATAGGATAGCGCTACAACCAATCAGAGCAACGAAGAAGGTGACGTAGTCAGAGCGACGGAAATTTCCATGGGGAAGTGTTGTGAATGGTGGATTGAGAGAATGGAGACCAACGACGAAACTTTTACCGTATCCGGTCGGCAAAACTCAGAATACATCTTTCTTTTCCAGGAAAGACTTCAGTGCAGTTCTTTGTTCATTTCTCAAAGAAAATGATAAATTCAAGTCTTGAAGAGTCGTGGCCAAAGCCGAGTCGAAAGACAGCTGTTCGCCAGCAGCAGCGGCCATTACGATTGTTTACCTTTAACACGGAACCGTCGCAGCTCTGTCGTCATTCGGCTCAGTACTGCCCCTCACGATCTGATTGGCCTGTCCCATTTTCTGTTTCCAGCAGCGAAAAACGACGACAGAAGGCTAGACCTCCCTGGCTGCAAATGGAATTTGCTGCCGCTAGGGTTAGATTTCTAGGCTATAAAAACGCTGTAAAGTACGTGCTTCTTTCCTAGAACCTGTGCTCGATTTAGAGGATTTTTTTTTTCAATAAATTCATGCATATTCAATACCACCAAACAAGCACCAATCCAAAACAATCCCATGTTACTATAACAAACAGGTTTTGTTTTGTTTTTAAACCAAAATAATATTAATATAGGGTTTACAAATCAACCAAAGTGCGATTTCGTTGTGGAGCTCTGTTTCCCTTCTTACTTGCTCATTGAGTTGAAATCCACTCGGGTGTCTCCGAACGTCTTCAACAAGACTGTTGCATGCAAATGGCCCGCCGTACTTTGGTGTCTCAATGCCGAGTTTGTAAGAGAACTCAGGTTGGAAAACCCACCGTGGCTCCAAACACCACATCGATCCGTTGCAAATAGCAAGCATTCCCAGCAATACAGATTACAATGACCACTTGACTCTGTCAGCCAACTATACCTCTCGTAGTTGCTGGATTGAAAGTGCCGCACAAATCCTTTGCCCGGCTGGGTCAGAGCAGCTAGCTGCGGTGATGGTCCCTGTTACACAATTTCTAGCTTTTCTGAGAAAATCCTTCTCGAAAAATACTTTTTCAACATGTCGGCCGCAATATCCAGTCCTTCTCCTCCGTCATCCATTGTAATTAAAGTGAATTTAATCAAAAAAAATCGAACCTAATGATCAATATAATATCGCTGCTAGCTAGTTGTGATTCCTTTTGTTTTCCTCCTGATGGCGCTGTCACGTTAAAATTGTACCGGGGGCGAAAATTGTACCGGCCTTCGTCATCGTTTGTTTACATCCTGACCACCTGCCCGGCAACAGACGACGCGATGCAGAAAACATGTTTCCAAACGACGAAATAACATAATACAGATAGCGGATCGCTTGCTGTATTATGATAGATAGCGATAACACTTGTTTTTACTTTATATTTGTATTGTATTTAATTGTTTAATCGAAACAATAAAAAAATTTGCCCGCGAAACGGGCGATCGCGTCAAATGACCAATGTTTGCCCGCGAAACGGGCGATCGCGTCAAATGACGTAGGAGGGTTCTTGAAACATAATACAGATAACGGATCGCTAGATAACGCTTGATTTAACTTTATATTTGTATTGTATTGAATTGTTTAATCGAATTTAGCTAGTAAACTGAGTGTTTTAAGCAGGTTTCATAGTCTAGAATGCTCAAGAACCTTCCTACGTGATTTGACGCGTCATTTGACGTGATCGCCCGTCTTGCGGGCAAATTTTTTTATTGTTTCGATTAAACAATTAAATACAATACAAATATAAAGTAAAAACAAGTGTTATCGCTATCTATCATAATACAGATAGCGATCCGCTATCTGTATTATGTTATTTCGTCGTTTGGAAACATGTTTTCTGCATCGCGTCGTCTGTTGCCGGGCAGGTTGTCAGGTTGTCAGGATGTAAACAAACGATGACGTAGGCCGGTACAATTTTCGCCCCCGGTACAATTTTAACGTGACAGCGCCAAACAACAAGGCCGGCTAGTAGGCCTAGAAGTGCAAAAGGATACACCCAACTCGGCATACTCGAAATCTGATTGGTTGAAGAACATGTCAATCAACAACATAGTCCCCATTAGCGTCAACAGCGAGGGGATTCGCTCAGTATTCTGAAGGTCTCGGCTAGATTATTTTTTACCCGGAGACAGCGCAGGGAAATAATCTGATTGGATAAGGGCTCTAATATATATATTATCGCGCTGGAGGCAACGCAACTGAAGGAAAAACAAATAAATATTTATTTACTTATGTGAAAAAATGTATTAAAATAGAAAGAATGAATGAAAAAATATATAGATTAAAAAAGGTATAAATTATATATTTTATAAAAATAAAAATAATATATTGTTCTGAAAGTGTCTAGGCCAGCAGAGAAGGCTTTGCTTGCCCTGACGGCCCACCACTGATTGTTTCCCATACTGCCCGGCCCTGGAGCACTGCGTGAGAACCAGTCCGGTCAGAGCCAATGAGATCTCACATGCCCGCTCTCTGTCGGACGCTTGTTTCATCGTGTTGCTCTGCCCCTCTTTAATTCCAGTAACCTTCCCCGTCATGCACATGGACCTCAGCATGTTTCTCCCCAAACCTCACAGCGTCTCCTGCTACTCCTCATCCCCCTGTACACGAGGGCCACGAAGCAAACATGGCCCCCGAACCGTCCTGTCACACTAAGTCATCGTCCCCTTCGCGTCCCGACCTCCCTCACACTCCCCCTCCTCCCCCCCCCCTCTCATCCTCCCATCCTCCCTCCCCCTCCCCCTCCTCCTCCCCCTCCTCCCATCCTCCCTCACCTCCTCCCATCCTCCCTCACCTCCTCCCGTGCTCCCTCACCCCTGATGGAGAATGGTTCAGTCCATCAGGCAGAACACTGGGCTGACTGGTGAGCAGATTATTCTGCATTAATCAGCGTTCCCCTCCCTCCTCCTCCCCTCGGGTGCACCGGGGGAGTCATGTGTGAGGGGGGGGGGGGGGGGAATACATTTGCAGAGTTTCATTCGCCGAGCTGTGTTTGAAATTCACCAGATCCTTTCACGGGGGGGAGGGAAAGCGAGACTTAGTGCCCCCTTGTCTTCATGGATTCCAAACTGGAGGAGACATGCTGGATGATGCAGCTATCAGTTTGTAAACGCCACTGTTTAAAAATAGCGCCCGCTGCAGCTGCACACACAGAAATGATCTTTGTGTACGTGTGTGGTGTGTGTGTGTGTGTGTGTGTGTGTGTGTGTGTGTGTGTGTGTGTGTGTGTGTGTGTGTGTGTGTGTGTGTTTGTGTGACTGTATGCATCCTTATCTCATGAAGCGTGTCTTTGTATGTGTGACTAACGTTTCATGCAGTGGAAACATTACACACACTATTCACTAACTCTGGGAAACAAACATAAAGAAACATACAAATAACGCCATCTAGAAAATAAACTAATCCTTCCTCAGTATGAAATAAAGTTCGCACCAGTGAATGTTTGAGAAATGAAAACATGAGGAATGCATAAAACAGGGTTTATGTCCATAAATCTAGAAATGGCTCTTACTAGGTTCTTGTTCTATTTTGTTATGTTGTTTTATGTTGTGTTGTTGTTTCGATTTTTGGTGTAAATTGTTTTGTCATTGCTGAAGAATCGACCGACCATGTAGAGTTCCCAACGCATTTCGCCATTCACTGTGGGAACGTAATGGCCTTTTTTGACAAAATAGAAATAAATACTGCCACTATATAGACGTAACCTCTCATGTGCAAAACCCATTTGCTGGCACAGCTGGAGGCGTCCCGGGTTTCTTTTCTTTTGGGCGTGAAGACAACACTGCTTGGCAGGTGACGATGAGAGCGGTGGCATAACTTGAGAGGGACGCTGTCTGCCAAGGTACAGCGGTGGTTAAGAGCGCTGAAGTAAAACGGGTTTTACATGTTTTAGGGAATATGGGGGAACAGTATGTCAAGATACTGAAGTGAAAATGGGGAGAAGTTGTTTAATTCTTCGGCATTCCTAATTTCCCCTGAAGTTTTTATTTGTTTGACAAATACCTACCCTGCGTTTACCATGCTAACCATTATCATATCATGACTTTTGGCAGCCCCCTCCAAGACGGCAAGAGATCTACAAGCAGCTGGCCAGCGTGACTTAGACTTAGAATGATCAAATTGAAATCTTCATCAATTCATATCACATTGCACAGGCTTAAATTTCGTGTGGAAATGTGCAAGTAAGTAAATCTCTAATATAATTGTACTTTGTTTTTCAGAACCTTTTCCAGTATAGTTTAATTATTTTTCTGTTGAGGTTATCTAATCTTTGTTTCAATAGATTAATTCTAATGCTCTGCCAAGATCACATTTGAAGGCACTGTTCTAAAATGGAATTTGCATACAGATATGGTATATGGCAGATGGTGTATCAACGCATGGTAGTGTAAAAATACTTACCTACTTAGTGCATGCATATTTAAGATAAAAGAACTACATAAACATTCTCCCATGTTTAATCATGTGGGGGTATATCTACACACATTTGTTTAAGATAAATAAGCTTAACGTTTTAACTAAAGTAAGGATTCATTTATCATTTTGAGTGAGTGAGACTGACTGAGTAAGCTTGAAGAGTCAGCATGGCACAAGAAGTGAGTGAGTAACGAAGAAGGCACGAAAGAAAGAGGGAGAAAAAATGGAGAGATGAAAGCAAACGATGACGGAAATAAGGTTTTGAATATAGGCTGAAGATGGATGGCGATGGCTAGCTGCCAGGAACAAAAAGCTTCATCAATCCAAGTCAAAGCCTCGGATTGAATTAGCTGCTTATTAAGAAGCAGCAGCAGTACGCATAAACATTCGGGCGCCATAAGCAAACACAAACATTGCTGGAGCTCATTTGCCACAAACTCTATCATCAAGACATATACACAAACACACAGAAACACTGACCAGCACGCATGCATGCACAGATACACACACACATGCACAAACACACTCACATCCACACACAACCACACATGCGCAGACACACACACACACACACACACGCACACACACACACACACACACACACACACACACACACACACACACACACACACACACACAACTATGCAATCAAAATCTGTCGTAAATCACACTTTATCACCCATGCATCGTGACTGTGACCTTCATTTGTCCTGTGTCTTTTATTTACAGATCCATTCCCCTGTAGCAGGCAACAGCAGCACAACCAAAGCTGATTTTTTCAAAACAACAAACAAACCAAAGGCCCATTGGACGTTGCCGTCAAGTGAGCAGCCAATGGGACGCCGGAGGGACGTGATGAACGCAGGAGAGACATATGAGCAAACAGACAGGACATCTTTAAACCATGACGTCAAGGGGAGGGGAAGAGGGGGGCTTTCTTCCTAGTTCCCTGAATCGAAGAAACATCCTCTAGCAGCCAGTTCGGCTCTGCACACTAGGTGGGGGTGGGGGGACTGAATGCGGAACTCTGCATTCAGTCCCCCCACCCAGCTAGTGTTTAGAACCAACATGGAACCGAGATGGCCGATAGGTGAGGAAGGCCCATTTCCTGTTCCAGCAGAGGAAACGGTTAACCAACCCAACACTTGATGAAGGAAATGGTCTGTCAACTCCTTTGAGAGGCCTACGCATTTGTTAAGCTCAAATTCCACCGAGTGCAAAACCTAAATGTTGACAACTCCGTAAGCTTGTCCAAGTGAAACATCTGAACGATATGCTTGTTCAACAGATCCCAACAGACATCAAACGGTCATGGGGGAAACCCAGTCTGGGGCCTCTCTGTTGAGCTCAGCAGATCGATTGGTGAACGATCCAAGTTCCAGGGATGCCGTTCACAGTGGGCGGACCCATGACAGCGATGATAAATAATACTCATACAGGGGTCAAAGGGGAAGCTACTGCGAATCGACCTGTGCAAGGTCTGGGTCGGTCTTTAATCCCATCCTATGGTAATGCACCATCCATACACGACTCAGAAGCAATGGTCAAAACATTTTCTAACAAAGTCGATCAATTTAAGACGCATCATTTAAGATGCGTCTTAAATTGGGCTGGGTCAGAGCAGCTAGCTGCGGTGATGGTCCCTGTTACACAATTTCTAGCTTTTCTGAGAAAATCCTTCTCGAAAAATACTTTTTCAACATGTCGGCCGCAATATCCAGTCCTTCTCCTCCGTCATCCATTGTAATTAAAGTGAATTTAATCCAAAAAATCGAACCGATAAGATCAGCAGCTAGAACCAGCACGGGTTGAACGACAGCAGGGGTTGGGACCACTCTTAACACAGCAGGGGGGGGGCTGGCTTCCTCTACCTTACTCCGAGATATTCCCCCTCTATGAGGGATTAACCGGGGACGTCCCCCCCCCCACACACACACACACACACACACACACACACACACACACACACACACACACACACACACACACACACACACACACACACACATCTTTGAATCTCAATGAACCCTCCAGTATTCTTCCCAGCAGCCCAGAGTCCAGGACGGACAAACAGGTCGGGCTCGTGAAATATGCAAGACAGGACTCCAACTCAATCTCCTCAAATAGCCGCTGCATTTGGATGTAGATAAAGAGAGAGAGAGAGAGAGAGAGAGAGAGAGAGAGAGAGAGAGAGAGAGAGAGAGAGAGAGAGAGAGAGAGAGAGAGAGAATGGACAAGGGTCAAAAGAGAGGAGGAAGAGGTGAGGGGGGGGGGGGGGGGGGCAGGCACAAATAGAGAGATGGAGAACGAGAGACCGGCGCCAAGTCGGGAGATTTGCATTATTGATTGAACATTGGCGATGCTCTTCCCATCCAGGACTCAAGGGACACCGCTGAAAGGTGAGTGTGTGTGTGTGTGTGTGTGTGCGTGTGCGTGTGCGTGTGTGCGGCAAGGTAAATCCCATAAATGCTCTGTCTTGGCCCGAGGTCCCCAGAGCTCTATAGGTGCTGAACGTCACCTCCATGTCCCCTCCGCAGCGTGTCCCTATACGTGCTCTATGGGAGCCGGCGGGTGGCTGCGTCGTGCCTCCACTCGGCGGTGTTCCCCCCTCGCCCTCACGGCCTCCTCTCCGGTGACACAAAACCAGCCCGCGCCCGCCGCGTCCCCGCTCGGCTCTCGTTTGGGCGCCGGGGGGCGGAGGCGGCACCAAAGCGCCGACTGCCTCCGCTTCCTGCGCCACTTCACCGCGGCGCCGCCTCGCGTTGCACGGCTCTCGTTAGACAAGGCGAGAGACGCGTCCCGGGTCTATTTTTAACACCTCATCGTCGTGGAAACGCCTGCTAATCAAGGGGCTGGGGAGGCAGGGGGGGCAGGGGAGGAGGCTGTGTTCGAGAGCCGGAAAGAACAGAGGAAGGGAGGCCTGCTGGAGCGAGGAGAAGGGAGGAATGAAATAATGCACAGGCCCCATTATTAACAGGCCGATGAGCCGACAATATATACTGTCAGTCATCGTGCCTGGGTTGCTATGGATACAGCTGCATTTCAGCGGGGAAGCCTTTCGCTGCGTACGCTGGCCGTATATAAACACACACACTGAGCACAGTCATTTCTGCGTGCAAGGACCATTGATTTAAACAGAAATAACCGCCAGCTGATTTAACGGTTCAGTGGCTCATTTTCAAGCGCTATTCTTTGTTGTTTTCATCCGGGACCTCTGAATCCACACGAGTGAGCTAATATCAGTATATCGGTTCCTCAGAAGCCTCTTTGCTAATCCTCAGACTCTGAACTACACTGAGCTACACAGGGCCCAACCAGTTCAGCCTGACCCTAAACTGGTTATACATACAGGGCCCAACCAGTTCAGACTGACCCTAAACTGGTTATACATACAGGGCCCAACCAGTTCACACTGACCCTAAACTGGTTAGATACACAGGGCCAAACCAGTTCACACTGATCCTAAACTGGTTAGATACACAGGGCCAAACCAGTTCACACTGATCCTAAACTGGTTATACATACAGGGCCAAACCAGTTCACACTGACCCTAAACTGGTTATACATACAGGGCCAAACCAGTTCACACTGATCCTGGTTATATGCTCTACTTTGAACAACCTTACCCATAAACATGTGTGCGTATGAACACGCACACCCTGGATGTTTCACCAAATCACTTGTAAATGTAAGCAGCAATCTGCTCAAAGCAACACCCTCAGCTGCTTCCTAATGTCTCTTTCTGCTCCAAGCGTTGCCTATCTCCTGTGTGCGCTCGCTGTGGTTAACACCTGCTGGGTCTGCCTGATGTTCTGCATTAACGCGACACCGTGTCAACTCCTGATTAGAAACCTATTTGTGCAGACGCAGAGCTAGTGCTGTTATGCAAACAGAAGCACACGTTTTACATATAAACATGAGTTTCTATTTGATGTACGATGCGTGCATAAAGGGCTGACTTTGCTGTGTCCAGTTGTAAATGTTATGTAAGGAAGGAAGGAATGAGGAAGAGGAGATAAGGCGGAGGTAGTGGACAACACACAGCCTCAGTGAAGTAGGAACAATATCCTCACATCCACTTTGCAAAATGCATAAAGGCATCGTTTGAAAATGAAAATGGGAAAGCACAGGCTGTTGATGTGAGATGTCATTTATTTAGAGCCATATATTTAGCAGGGAAGAGATAATAAACACCACATCAAGGTACAAGGAAAGGCTGCAGAGGAAAATAACATTAAAAGTCGGAGTAGTAGGTAATTGATTATCCTCTTGCTGCTCACAGCAGAAGTACTAGTAAAGCACTCGCTGCCTCAAGTGATGAATTCCCAAAGTTTGAAGAAATACTCTCTTTGAACAACAATGATTTATTCCAGGGCAGGACTTGGTTCACAGGGCTGCTGACTGTGTGAAAGCCAGAGTCCGAGCCGAGGTGGGAGGATTGTGCAGAGAGACAGAGCGACTCCTCAAGGCCCCTGTGGCAGCGTCAGCGGAGCAGAGGAGTGGACAAACACTGATGCACTTAATGAACCCTTATGGGGGCAGAAGAGCGGGATGGGGAGACGCCCGATGGAAGGATATCGACCGGTCAGGGAGCTGGAGCAGCTCATCTGGCAGCCGCAAGGCTGCTGGTTCGATCCCCATCTCCTCCTAGCTAACTGTTGAGGTTCCCCTGAGCAAGACCCCCTAAAGCAGCCGGCTGTTCGCCTGCCGGGGGGCTCCCAGGCTACAAGTGAATCAGGGGGCTCCCAGGCTACAAGTGAATCAGGGGGCTCCCAGGCTACAAGTGAATCAGGGGGCTCCCAGGCTACAAGTGAATCAGGGGCCTCCCAGGCTTCATGTAGCCTCCTCCAGTGAATCAGGGGCTCCCAGGCTACATGTGAATCAGGGGCTTCCCAGGCTTCATGTAGCCTCCTCCAGTGAATCAGGGGCTCCCAGGCTACATGTAGCCGCCTCCAGTGAATCAGGGGCTCCCAGGCTACATGTGAATCAGGGGCCTCCCAGGCTTCATGTAGCCTCCTCCAGTGAATCAGGGGCTCCCAGGCTACATGTGAATCAGGGGCCTCCCAGGCTTCATGTAGCCTCCTCCAGTGAATCAGGGGCTCCCAGGCTACATGTAGCCGCCTCCAGTGAATCAGGGGCTCCCAGGCTACATGTGAATCAGGGGCCTCCCAGGCTTCATGTAGCCTCCTCCAGTGAATCAGGGGCCTCCCAGGCTTCATGTAGCCGCCTCCAGTGAATCAGGGGCTCCCAGGCTACATGTAGCCTCCTCCAGTGAATCAGGGGCTCCCAGGCTTCATGTAGCCTCCTCCAGTGAATCAGGGGCTCCCAGGCTACATGTAGCCGCCTCCAGTGAATCAGGGGTGCCCAGGCTACATGAGGCTGAACCCAACTGTTTGTTTGAGGACCATGAAGGCTGGTGATGGCGTTGGGACACAAAGAAGGGCCAGTCATCAGTGTGGTATGTAGTAAACCTACCTAGCCCGAAAGCACACAATAGAGGCCTGACTTCATCGTTACACCTATGTACCCACATCCATGGTCCCATTGGGTCCAATTAAAGGCTGAAATGGATTCACACCTGCAACCACAGCACTTAGAACGTCCAGGAAAGACCCCCTTAAAAAAAAGGAGTTGTAAAATACACAACATTTCTTGAATAATTACAAATATCATTACAGTAATAACTCTCTAGCTACTGTAGCTTACACTAAATCTGCGACAACGCATATGTATACCTCATTTTGTGTATGTTGTGTTGTGTAC
>NC_044066.1:16866653-16879153 GCF_902167405.1 Gadus morhua | reverse complement strand
TCTTATTCTACAAGTGACAGTTTAGATTGCGGGAAATTAGCTGATCTGATAGAGCAGATTTTCTGTTTGTTTTCCCCCAGACTGGATGTAACATTATTTCAACCGGTGCCATAACGCCAGACACAACTAGGAGGAGATGAAGAGAACTGAGCCAGAGTCCTCCTATAACGCTCTCTGAAACCACTACCCACCCACCCAGAAAGACTTACAACCACTTTGAGATGGACTACAGGGACACCGGGGAGGGGTGTGTGTGTGTGTGTGCAGAGAGGGGGGCTGTGGTTGTGTCGCACCATCAAATACAAGGAAGCATGAACATCTGCTGGCTACACTGAAACATGGAACGACGGAGAGAGAAAACAAAACAACCACAAACGGATAAACGTGTTTGAACGAAAAATAATAAAAATAGAGAATGAAATGAGGAAGTGTGTGTAAGCTGTGGGAGGAGCGGAAGGGGGGGGTTCTGGGGTGACGGGGGGGGGGGGGGGGGGGTCTTACCTGGGGACACAGGCGGAGGATGGCTCCCCCTCAGAGGCCTCGGGCGCCGGGCAGCAGAACTGGTGCAGCACCGTCTGGTTGCTGTTGGACGGAGAAAGGAGTAAGGCGGGGAACGGGATCGGCCTTCAGAGCGCTCCCGGCTACGCTCCTCATGTGCACGTAGTTATCCGTTACATTCATCGATTCTTTACGTTTTTGATTGAACCTTTATTAACTCAGGAAGTCTCACTGAGGTGAAGCACCTCCGATGTAAGAGGAGCTGATGGTCACACCGTCACAACGATACCTGACAAACACAGACCAATGAACATACACAACGAGGACATTATACATCCTGTGTCCGACATAAGGGTTTAGAAATAGCTCACTTCTGCTCCTTCACATACTTAGCCCCTGCAGTACTTGTACTCTTTAATGCATAGAACCCTAGCATGGTGATTTACATTTGTTCGATTTGTTCGTGTTATGCGTTTCTCAGCCTTCCCTTTGTAGCGGAAGACCAAGACAAATCACATGTATTTAAATTACTTGTGCTAACTCGCTTGGCTAATAAATAGACTCTGATTTGAATTCTAGTATAACTGAATGTCGTTTTTTTGTTTTGTTCCGTTGTTTTTTCCTGATATCATCAGAAGCAGAGCTCATGAAGTCGAGATCACATGGACTCCAGGAGTAGATCGTGTTATGTGTCGCCGCACATGAAGAGGTTTTCGTTGGGTGATTTAATTCGTCTTTGTGCTGCAGCGTACGGGCTAGTAAGACTAAGCCTTTGCCCGGGGAATACAAACATCTGCCAAGATATTCATAGCTCTGCGTTAGCAAGGAATAAGGTTCGTCCTTAAGTGCCCGGGACACAAAAGAGGGACACGCACACACGCAAACACGCACCCACACGCACTCAAACAAACAAACACACACACAGAAACACACACAGTGCTGTGTCCAACATAGTACCCATAACCAAAGAGGGCATATGAATAAGTAATGTTAGATCCATGTTTTAGATTCCTCTGGTTGTTATGCGTGCTACTGTGTCACACAGAGCAGTTTTCAGAAGAACTCTACTAAAGAGATGCAAAAAATGAATTGGCACTGTAATATTCTGCATACTATGCATGCAGAATATTTCATTAATAAGCGTGTGTGTGCGTGCATGTGTGTGTGTGAGTGAGTGTCCGTTTCACATAAAAATAAAGAATCAGAACTTGGATCCATCATCCTCATCCACAAGGTCTCATCCCTCCATCTCCCACCCCAACCTGAGTACATAACCTCAGCATCACTCTCCAAACATCCCTCAGCCACCCCCACCACCACTATCTCCTCCCCCAGCCCTCACACCTCCCCCTACGGCCTCTCAGGCACTGTGGAGCAGCGCTCCATTACTCCCACCGTCAGGAGACGGGACTAACAGAAGGAGCGCCGGCGATCTCCTCTCTGCAGGACCGACGCAGGGGGACGTGGGACGCTCAAGAGAGGGAGAGAGAGAGAGAGGAGAGGGAGGAGAGAGAGAGAGGGGGAGAGAGAGAGAGGAGAGGGAGGAGAGAGAGGAGAGGGAGGAGGGATATGAGGAGAGAGAGGAGAGAGCGGGGGAGAGAGAGAGAGAGAGAGAGAGAGAGAGAGAGAGAGAGAGAGAGAGAGAGAGAGAGGAGAGAGAGGAGAGAGAGACGGAGAGAGAGAGAGAGAGAGAGAGAGGAGAGAGAGGAGAGAGAGAGAGGGGGAGAGAGAGAGAGGAGAGAGAGGAGAGGGAGGAGGGATATGAGGAGAGAGAGGAGAGAGCGGGGGAGAGAGAGAGAGAGAGAGAGAGAGAGAGAGAGAGAGGAGAGAGAGGAGAGAGAGACGGAGAGAGAGAGAGAGAGAGAGGAGAGAGAGGAGAGAGAGAGAGAGAGAGAGAGAGAGAGAGAGGGAGGAGGGATATGAGGAGAGAGAGGAGAGAGAGAGAGGAGAGAGAGGAGAGGGAGGAGAGGGAGGAGAGAGAGAGAGAGGGAGAGAGAGAGAGGAGAGGGAGGAGAGAGAGAGAGAGGGAGAGAGAGAGAGAGGAGAGGGAGGAGAGAGAGAGAGAGAGAGAGAGAGAGGAGAGAGAGGAGAGAGAGGGGGAGAGAGAGAGAGGAGAGAGAGGAGAGGGAGGAGAGAGCGGGAGGAGGGATATGAGGAGAGAGAGGAGAGAGAGAGAGAGAGAGAGAGAGAGAGAGAGAGAGAGAGAGAGAGAGAGAGAGAGAGAGAGAGAGAGGAGAGAGCTGAGGAGAGAGAGGAGAGAGAGGAAACAATGGAGGGAAGAGGAGGAGATCGATGGAGAGGCGATGCTCAACCTCGAGGAAGCTGGCAGCGGGCGTGCATCAATGTCCCTCTCTCTAACTCTCTCTCTCTCTCTCTCTCTCTCTCTCTCTCTCTCTCTCTCTCTCTCTCTCTCTCTCTCTCTCTCTCTCTCTCTCTCAGACTCCACACGGGGACATGAGTGTCTCCTTGAGTCTGGGACTCCAGTGCCCAGCGTCATTCATTACCCAGAATCCCTTTGGGGTTTGTTGGCGTTGGGAGAAGGCCGCTGGTGGCCTGGCTCTCCACCTGACCCTTAGATCCAGCAGAAGAACTCTCTCACGGCACAAAAATGCATTACGCTATCAAGGTGTGTTGTTATCAAAGGAGTGTGTGTGTGTGTGTGTGTGTGTGTGTGTGTGTGTGTGTGTGTGTGTGTGTGTGTGTGTGTGTGTGTGTGTGTGTGTGTATGCATGTGTGTGAGTGTGTTCGTGCACACAGAGCTGTGTCTCTCTGTCCTTTTTTTATGTGTGTGTGTCCGTTTGTGTCTGTATGTGTGTGTGTGTGTGTGTGTGTGTGTGTGTGTGTGTGTGTGTGTGTGTGTGTGTGTGTGCCCACACGCGTGTGTTGGGTGATAGATAGTGCGTGTGTGGGGGGCCGTGGTATCAGGCTGTAGCAGTGACAGAGAGGGGGCTGGGTACAACAGCTTACTCCTCTCCATTGTTAACGGCCCTGCTAATTGTGTTCGTCTTAATGGCCGTGACAGCCAGTGGGGCAGGTTTTATAATAGCTTGGCGAAGGCAGGCAGCCTCAGAGGGACCCCACACCGTCTGCACGGCTCTCTGCTTTCACACAGACCCATACGTTACCCCGACCCCAAAATAATACCAACCAACCGACCCACCCATACGTCACCAGACCCCAAAATAATACCAACCAACCGACCCACCCATAATTCACCAGACCCCAAATAATAGGAACATGCAGAATCCCGGCGTGAGGCATTAGGCTTCATTACATGAGACGTCCTCGTGGCATTAAGGACACGTTCACCTCCGTCCTCTGTGCAGATGAAATATAGGCCAGTGGTACGTGCACGCTCCTCAATAAATATGCATGGGCCCAATCAAGCTGCACATTAATTAACCGTGATGGATGGCGGTGAGGCCCGCCCCAGTTAAGAGGTGCACACTAAACCAGCCCGGGATGGAGGACTGCATCTCTCCACCTTCATTAATCTGGACAACGGTTGTTTTTCACCCAAGCAGAATTCATTGCCATCTTGTTTTACATTCACAACACAGTCAGGGATCAGGTTACAGTGTAACCGAGGTCCGCTGTGCGTGTGTGTGTGTGTGTGTGTGTGTGTGTGTGTGTGTGTGTGTGTGTGTGTGTGTGTGTGTGTGTCTGTGTCTGTCTGTCTCTCTGTCTGTCTGTCTGTCTGTCTGTCTGTCTGTCTGTCTGTCTGTCTGTCTGCGTGCGTGCGTGCGTGCGTGCGTGCGTGCGTGTGTGTGTGTGCGCGCGTATGTGTGTGTGTGTGTGTGTGTGCGTGTGTGTGTGTGTGCTATGTCTTTTTGCCAAGCTGAAATAAAGAACGTAACAAACAAAGGCAGATAAGAATGATTAAGTGATAATTAAATCTTCCTGTTTAATAATGTAGTACTAATCGCAGGAGACCAGAGTCAAACCTAACATCCTAACACAACCAAAAAAAGACAACAACCAATCTGTTATGCACAAGCTTTTGGTGAGTGCGTGATGAGAACTGATTAGGGACACTGATCATATGAGGGACCAGAGTCATTACAGAGTTATTACACTACTTGTTATTATTGAACCCCACCCTTTCCCCCGCCACCAGAAGATGAGATATCTGTCTTGTTAAATGTGTCCTCCCAAGGTCTTAATCCAGTTATGCTTTAATTATGAATTCATGTAATTTATCTGAGAAATAGTAAGTCCTCTGGAACCTGTCTACCTCTAGCTTGTTAGCCTCGGATTTAGAAATGTTGTTATTAAATGCAGTCGTTTTCCTCCCACGTAAGGTGGACATCGCGTTCCCCTTTCTGCTCCACTGTCACTGTTATTTAGCACATGATTAAGAAATGGAATCGGGGAGAGGAAGATGTTTACACAGGAAGAACACTTCGTTCTCTCAGGCTCTCTCCCCCCTAACTCTCTCTCCCCCATAACTATCTCTCCCCTAAAACTCTCTCTCTCCCCTACCTCCCTCTCTCCCCCCTATCTCTCTCTCTCCCCCCTATCTCTCTCTCCCCCCCTAACTCTCTCTCCCCCCTAACTCCCTCTCCCCCCACCTCCCTCTCCCCCCTACCTCACTCTATCTCCCCTACCTCTCTCTCTATCTCCCCCTAACTCTCTCTCTCCCCTACCTCCCTCTCTCCCCTACCTCCCTCTCTCTCCCCTACCTCCCTCTCTCCCCTACCTCACTCTCTCTCCCCCTCCCTCCCTCTCTCCCCCCTACCTCCCTCTCTCCCCCTTACCTCCCTCTCTCCCCCCTACCTCCCTCTCTCCCCCCTACCTCACTCTTTCTCTCTCTCTCACTATCTTTCCACCTTTCATTCTGCTCATCATTCCTACAATTCTAACACACACATAGAAGCACACGCACACACATATGCACACACGCACACACACACACACATACACTCATTAATACACCCACACACACACGCTTTCCTGACACGCAACACACCCACGTGACACACAAGCGTTATGGTTGACATCATCAATTCCACTACAAGGTGTTAAGTTACACAACATACTCCTACACAAACAGACATGTTCTCACTCACACAGGTACACACTCACACACACTCTACAGTTCGTACACCATACACTGCAAACAGGCAAAGAGGCAGAGAGACAGAGGGAGAGGGAGAGGAAAGGTAGAGGGAAAGAAAGAGGGAGACAGGGAGAGGGGGAGACAGAGAGATGGGGAGAGAGAAAGGGAGAGAGAGAGAGAGAGAGAGAGAGAGAGAGAGAGAGAGAGAGAGAGAGAGAGAGAGAGAGAGAGCGATGGGGACAGAGAGATAAACCCTGTGTTGTTTGCCCGCTCCGCCTGCTCCGTGCGTGTGTTGAGGATTATCCCAGCCGTCAGACGCAGGGCTCTGATCTCCGCACGCCACCGGTGCAGGCAGCCCACCGGTTAGTGGTCAGGTCCCCACACTTGGACAACCTCCTGGAGCCGCACGCGTGTGAAGCTCTGACGCGCACACGCGGGCACGCACACGGGCCCCCGCCCCGGCAGCGTCTAACGGACAGAGTAATCCACCGGCGGTGTCTAGCACAACGCCTCGCACGGGGATTAGACTCCGAGCTATCGGACCCACGTCTCCACAGTTAGATCTACTCGCCGTTTGTTCTTTCCTGTTTGAATTTGGAGTTCATTCGCGGTCAACAGCACGTCACCCGGTTGGGTTCAGGGTGAGGGAATGGCCATGTGCAGACATACAGAGGAGAAGAGAGGAGAGAAACGGAGAGGGTTTTGGGATGTAGTAAGAGATGGTTTAGCATTCCATGTGACATTTCCTTGACAAACATAAATAAATCATCAGAGTATTAGCTCTGCAGCGATGTTTGGGCTCAGTAATACAGCATAATGCAGTATATATGAACATGTCCAGGGGCGTGCAACCACAACGCAAACTAACTGTGACCCTGCAGGAAGTAAACACAGGCGTCTCTGAAGGGATGGTGGAGGTTTCTAACAGGCGGTTTTATATTCTATTGCTGTTTAATTTGGTCCAGTGTTGTGTTTAATGTTGCATCTTTGAAAAGGTTTTTTCTTTTTACACTGAGTGGGATAATAAGTGGGACAAACAACGCTATTGTGTCACCCACCAGTATTCACTTTCGTCCTCTTTTAACTCGTGCGCGTAGAGAATGTCAGAGTGTAAATCGTTCTCCGCTCTGATTGATGAGAGACATTGTAAACGCTCTTCCTGGAGTAACAGAAGAGATGAATAACCCGTTTACAGACTGTTCCTCATGAGGTCGTTGGATTGGGGTTTATGTGCGAGTGCTCCATGGCCCATCTGCTGTGTCCCCGCCCGCCGGCTCCATAAAGCGTTCTCCCATCCCTCCGACGAGGCTGTTGGGTCTGGTCTGAGGGCCAGCGCGTCACGTTGTCTATAACTGTAGCGCGCCGCAGGTTGGTGGACAGACGTCAGCCGGAGGACCTTCTAATGAGGAGAACGCTTTGTGTTCTGAGTCACGACGACGGCAGACAAGCACACCGCGGAGGCCGTTTATTAAACACGTTGGTGTCGATGCCTTCTCCAAAGGAGGCGTGACCTGCTGAAGGAGGGACGCGGAGGTCACACCGCCGACCCAATAAGGACGTCCAGTGTCTAAAGACTTGAGAGATGATTGAGCACGATTTAATGACAAAAGCCATTAAGTCACACAAAACCGTAAAATACAGCATCAAATATTAGACAATAATGCGGCACTCACTCACGATGCAATGGGACGTTAAGGACGGAAGAGATGTAATATTTGGGGAGACGAAAGGATAAAAGTTAAGCATAAAAGATGCTTATTCACGAAATGTACAATCTACAACTCCCATAATCATCCACTCATATTTAATTTAAACATAATCTTTTCCCGTTTAACTCTTAACTCAAATCGTTTTCAAATGGTTCACTTTTCCCTTATCGTGATGTGTTCCGTGTCGCACAGTACAATCCCATTCATGCGAGATGAATTAGCCCGGCCCACTGGCATCGTGGACCTGAGCATGTCATCATAGGGGCAGTGCTGGGGGGGGGGGGTGATGTAACGGGTGCAGACATTGGGCAAGGCAAGGAAGTGTTCCTGGATTGACAGAAGATCAACCCAGTGGGCGGACATTTGCAGCAGCAGTCGGAGGTAATGTGATGCTTCATGCAGTCCATACGTAATACAAAATACTCTCTGGTTGGTTTTGAAAGTAAAACCAATCAATTGAATCGATCATCTATAGAGGTTGGTGGGTGAGTTGTTGGGTGAGTGAGTGCCTGAGTGAGTCAGTGTGCGTGAGTCGTGAGGTGAGAAATAACAGGACAGAAACACAACCATGAGGGTCAGAGAGAGAGAGCGAGTGTGTGTGTGTGTGTGTGTGTGTGTGTGTGTGTGTGTGTGTGTGTGTGTGTGTGTGTGTGTGTGTGTGTGTGTGTGTGTGTGTGTGTGTGTGTGTGTGTGTGTGTGTGTGTGTGAGAGAGAGAGAGAGAGGATTCAAATTTGTTGAGAAGACCATAAAGTCCCCTGGACCTGACATTTCTGCTCCAATCGCACGCGAGGAGCCCTGCAGCCCAAGGTAGCTGGACGTAAACATGACTCTGGGTCTTCAATTTAACAACACCTGACGTTTCCCCAGGAGTCTGCATGTGGAGGTTTTGTGTGTGTGTGTGTGTGTGTGTGTGTGTGTGTGTGTGTGTGTGTGTGTGTGTGTGTGTGTGTGTGTGTGTGTGTGTGTGTGTGTGTGTGTGTGTGTGGACACACTTTAGAAAACATGCAGTAACTCAAGTCCTTCTGCACGAGCGGAATGTCAGATTATATGAGATAATGAGCACAGATGGGCTTTGCATGCTGGGTAATATTTGAGAAACCCTTCGTCTAACCCTTCGTGGATGAAATAATAAACTTCATCGTCTAGTTATTTGGGACCCAGACGCAGCATTAAAAGTTGGGCCCCACAGTATGATGACTGCAATAATAGAGGAAGGGTAATTTCATTTCACTTTAAACTGTGGTTATTAAGCGGTGCGCCTGGCTAATATATATGCAATCAGAGTGACTGATGCCGGGTGAGGATATTGTTCACATTTGCATTTGCAACTGCAACCCTGAAATATTTAAACTGCACGCTGATGATATATACACACACACACACACACACACACACTCGCACACACCCACACACACACAAACAAAAACGCCCACACACATAGACTCAAAAATGCACACACGTACACAAACACACTCCAGTGATTTCCCATTAGGCGCACCGCTGTTCTTTTGCACACAAAAAATGGGACACTTTAATTGGACGGGTGAATAAATTACCGGGGGGGAGGGGGGGGGGGGAACTAGAGTCACGTGACCCATAAAGAAAGGGAGGGGGGGGGCGAGGCCGGGCGGACTGGAGTCCCATGACCCGATAAGAAAAGGGTTAGTCCGGCGTCGTCCAGAAGCCGTCCAGACACTCGCACGGCCGTGATCTGATACGTCCGACGGTTGTCGGGACGACCGCGGCACGTCCTTCTATCCGGCAAGTCACCGCCGACGTGCAGGTGACAGCGCACGTGTCACAAAGAGAGATGGGGCCGCCGGCCCACGTCGCTGCGCTGGTGATGGAGGGCGACCTCCGAGAGGACAGGGCGGCGCCGGGGCGTAACTCAGAGCTCTGCGGTGTCACCGCCGTTACTCTGACAGACCGACAGCAGCCCCTGGATGTGGATCAGTTCAACCTGAATCGGTTGAACCTTTCTTCAGCGAGTGAACAAGACTTGAAGCTGAGTTTAAATTGTATTCATACTAACTGTGCATTCATTAAAGTGCTCCTCAAACAGGGTAGAATACATTTAACAACGGGACCCATTTTAGAAGACATCATCATCATTGAGTTTGAACTCAAGAACTCATCATTGTTTGACTGAGAGTATATCAGTAGACCTTGTCTTAAATGTACCCTGTGCATTTAAGACGAGGTCTACTGAAATACTCTAGACCCTAACACTACCGCTTGCCTCATTCTAGGACGGATAGCGCCCCTTTAAAATCGAGGAGGAACAGAGGTTCCCCACTGATTATCATTGGTGGATGTCAGGCTATACCAAAGGCCTATTCCTTATAACAGCTCTGACCGAGTCTGCCCAGCCCAGTCCCAATCCATATCCATGTCCTGAAGTGATGTTACACACAACTGCACACGGACACATGCTCACACAAACACACAATTTTAACGGTGTCTAAAAATTGCCAGA
This sequence comes from Gadus morhua, assembly GCF_902167405.1. Taxonomy (NCBI): domain Eukaryota; kingdom Metazoa; phylum Chordata; class Actinopteri; order Gadiformes; family Gadidae; genus Gadus; species Gadus morhua. The sequence goes on along the minus strand of NC_044066.1, from coordinate 16,869,410 downwards.
AACGAACACGAATATCCAAATCCTATCGGCTTTGCACAGATACACAAACACACAAACACACACACCATCACCACAAAGAAGCACTCTCATGCCGTTGGACTGCGTAGCCCTGGGATCGACTCTCACTCTCACACTGCGTCGCTCAGCGCTGCGAGGAAACAGACAGTTTGTTCTGCAGCGGCCACGGGAATCACCCCCGAGCTGCCAGCGGTTTAAAAACACTCACACAGAACCTGTAGGATATTCATGATTTGGTTCATGATTTCATGGAGCTGAGTCACTCTCTGTCGTAACAAGGCAAGACCGGCTCACAGCCCGGCCCCCAATGCCCAGTCCGGGCTCAGAGAGATAGCAGAGCAAACCAAGGAGATGGGGAACAGGAAACGACGCTCTGAGCTTCCTCCTTGGGAGCGGTGCAGAGGTCAGCGAAGAGGGAAGAGGGGGGTGCGTTTCTTTGTGTGTGTGTGTGTGTGTGTGTGTGTGTGTGTGTGTGTGTGTGTGTGTGTGTGTGTGTGTGTGTGTGTGTGTGTGTGTGTGTGTGTGTGTGTGTGTGTGTGAAGTTAGCGTAATGATGCTAGCCGTGTCTTATCTGCCGATATGATTGACCATCTCTGTTGATAACTGAGCCGTAGTCGTGGCCATCTTGATCAACAGCTCCCACCACCCGCCAGTTTTCAGAAGAACAAAGCTGGTAGATCAGTGAACAAGGCCCGTGCTCTCTCACTCCTGGTGCCTTTTGAGAAGCCAACATTTTAAAAGCCAAATTAAAACAGCCTTTAATTAGTTTCATATGTGAAACGCAAAGTGATGGAAATGAACGTCTGGAGACTTTAGTCCACATAAAATAAAGAATACATCAACAATACCATGAGATCTAGTGCAGCTTTTATTAGAGTTAATCTCATATTCAGGGTAGAATGTAAGCTTGAGTTTTTGCATCAAGTCAATGGAGGTCGACTCATGTTTATTGCAAAAAAAATAGGCAGTCTTGGTCAGAATTTCTAGCAGTGCTCGGACACGCTAGTCCGAAAATAGGATTATAGTTCCAGTTTTACCGTAGTGAGATCAAAGCGAGAGCACCTCTATATGGAAGGCAGGAGCTGTGGCTACGCTGGCAAATCCTTCCCTCTATTGATCTGCTGGTTTTTACTGTTTGTGTGTGTGTGTGTGTGTGTGTGTGTGTGTGTGTGTGTGTGTGTGTGTGTGTGTGTGTGTGTGTGTGTGTGTGTGTGTGTGTGTGTGTGTGTGTGTGGCTGAGTGCTCTATGCTTTCCCCACTTCACTGTGAGGAAGTCTGGTGCTGGCAGGACATGTAAGAGGGCATGCATGCAGTGAAGAAGGGTTGGTGCACTGCCAGAGAGAGAGAGAGAGGCAGGGAGAGAGGGAGAGAGAGGCAGGGCGAGAGGGAGAGAGAGAGAGGGAGAGGGAGAGAGAGAGAGAGGGAGAGGGAGAGGGAGAGGGAGAGAGAGGGAGAGGGAGAGGGAGAGAGAGAGAGAGAGAGAGAGAGAGAGAGAGAGGGAGAGGGAGAGAGGGAGAGGGAGAGAGAGAGAGAGAGAGAGAGAGAGGGAGGAAGAGAGAGAGAGAGAGAGAGAGAGAGAGAGAGAGGGAGAGGGAGAGAGGGAGAGGGAGAGAGAGAGAGAGAGAGAGAGAGAGAGAGAGAGAGAGAGAGAGAGAGAGAGAGAGAGGGGGAGAGGGTAGGGTGTATGGGGGGAGGAAGAGAGGGAGGACTGTGTGTTCTCTTGGCTAATGCGGCGCATTAGCATGCATTTTCTGTGCTATATATAGCAAGCTGCATAAGGAACTGCACAGCTCTTCAGATACCCGATCCAGATGCATAAATAAAGCCATCCTCTTAAGGGCACAGCTACCTAGCTCCCTTAGCATCAGCATGAGGCTTCAGCCCACATCTGCTAGGCGTCTGACAGCAATGACGCGTGCACATGTGCTTGCATCGCTGTGTGCATGTGTGTGCGTATCTGTGAGGGTAGCAAAAAAACACCAGGAGACATCGGAGAACTCTGGGCTTCCCTTTTCAGGCATAACTCAAAGTCCTGGCTGACTAACACACACACATACGCACATACGCATTCATGCGCACGCCAACACACACACACCACATGCTCACTAGCATGCACAAACACTCAATACAGATACATAATGCCCTCTCTGGTTTAAGGTAAACTAAAGATCAAATGTAAATGCATTTTGGATGTCACGTTGGGTCAATCTGAGAGGGAGGAGGGAGAGAGGGAGGGGGAGGAGGGAGAGAGGGAGAGGAGGGGGAGAGGTATTAGCTCACTGATGGATGGACGGCCTGGACCTGAATGCTGATCCCCTATGCAGAGGTTGGCTGCTGTAGAGCAGAGGGAGAGTGAGGTAGAGGTGAAGGGAGAGAAGGAGAGAGAGAGAGAGAGAGAGAGAGAGAGAGAGAGAGAGAGAGAGAGAGAGAGAGAGAGAGAGAGAGAGAGAGAGAGAGAGAGAGAGAGAGAATGAAAGAGACATAACGAGAGGGAGGCAAAGGGCTAAGGTTTGGTAGCTGGGAGAGCGTGAGCGTGCGGAGAGGGAGAAGGGGGTTGGAAACATGAACCAGGGTAGAGCAGGGCCAGGCAGCAGAAACACAGCGCTGTCTAATCCTGATCATGTGGAGGACTTGTGAGGCTCACGCAGTACGAGACATGGAGAAATCGCTTTTGGTCCCAATACGGGAAGACTGACGTCAGAGCAGAGGTCTCCGAGATGTTTTTCATATCTTGAGCGA
>NC_044066.1:16829153-16861653 GCF_902167405.1 Gadus morhua | reverse complement strand
ACACACACACACACACACACACACACACACACACACACACACACACACACACACACGCACCGTGTAGCTAAACGAAGCTACTACACGGCGGCTTGCTACTGGGACACACGGCATGGTGACAGCTACTTACTCTGTTTTCCTGGCGATGCCCACGGAGCGGCAGAGGGTGGTCGGGGTCTGGGGGACCAGGGACTTGCAGCAGGGACTCCTCTTATCGTCCCTGGCGGAGTCCGGGCTCGATTGGCTGGTTTGAGGAGGCTGCGTCGAGGTAGGAACCAGCTGCAGCTGCTGTGGGTGGTGGGGAGACGGAGCGGGGAGGTTCGGGTGGTGCTGTGGGTGGTGGGGAGACGGAGCGGGGAGGGTCGGGTGGTGCTGGGGCTGGTGGGGAGACGGAGCGGGGAGGGTCGGATGGTGCTGAGGCTGGGCGGAGTGGCTCGGTATCTGCTGCGGCTGGGGCTGCTGCGGCGGCGGTGCCGGCTGCTGCTGCTGCTGAGCCGCTTGGCTCGGGTGAACCGCGGCTTTGTGGCTCGCCTGCTGCTGCTGCTGCTGCTGCTGCTGCTGCTGCTGGTGAAGGTGTACCTGAGCCGGGGGACTGGTGCTCCGCTGGGGCGGGTGGTGGTGGTGCGAGTGGTGGCTGGTGTGGACGTACTGGTGGGGGTCCCGCAGTGTCCGGTTTTCCCCGATCAGGTCCTCGACCTTGCGCTCTAGCTCGTCGATGCGTTGGCGCTGTGTCTGGATCAGGCTCTGCTGGTTCTGAACGATAGTGGTTAATTCCTTCAGATAAAGAACAGCTTTCATTGGATTATCCAGCAGGCTCTCCATCACTGGTTCTCGTTGCGCGGTCGCGTTGCGGTTCTACGGCCTTCTGCCCGGCTATTACCACTAATGTTCCTTGATTGACGCGTTGTCTGAGCAGACCATGCGACGAGGGTGATGGGAGGCTTGATCTCGCGCTCAACTGACGCCTCTGAGCGCGGAGGTTCCGAGAGGATTCGTCTGTCGCTCTCCTTTTCTCGCTCTCCCCCTCTCTCTCTCTCTCTCTCTCTCTCTCTCTCTCTCTCTCTCTCTCTCTCTCTCTCTCTCTCTCTCTCTCTCTCTCTCTCTCTCTCTCTCTCTCTCTCTCTCTCTCTCTCTCTCTCTCTCTCTCTCTCTCTCTCTCTCTCTCTCTCTCTCTCTCTCTCTCTCTCTCTCTCTCTCTCTCTCTCTCCCCTGTTCTCTGAGAAGATGCGCGGTGAGAGGATGCGAGAAATGCTGCTGATGCTAGAGATGATCAGCAGCCGTGCGAGTGGGCGGGGCTTGGCGCGTAACGTTCGGATGACGTAAGCACGCAGGTAGGTAGACAATTATTGACAACCAGCAATGTAAAAGGCTGGCGTACACAATTACCAGCTTTATAGGCCTATCTGAACGTAAAGATGCTCAAACCTAATCTTAACCCTTCTCAGTATAACCATAGTTAATGTCCTTATACAATCGAAGAAATGCCTAAACAATGCATTGTCGAAATATTTAACAGAAATAATTGCCTTCTGGACTGCCTCTCTACAGATGTATTAAGTCAAATTTCAATGTATTTGGGATGGCCATTTCCCATTATTTCAGTAATGTAACAGTTTTGTTATTTATTTATCCACGGGTCGTACATTGACTTCTGATACATCCTTGTCGTTATTCAGTAGCTAAGATTTTTCGAATTTAAATGTTTCATTTTGCTCCAATTATTCCTAACGGGGAACCTGACACACTGTCTACTGCGGGTGGGTTCTCGCGGGTGGGTGCATGTGATTCAAGGCTAGTAGCCTATAGCTTGCTAGCTAGTGCCAATAGCTTGTTGGGAAGTTAAATCTTCGTATGATAAACGTGGGAAAAGGAAGGCAGAACCTGGAATATCTACACGGCTGTTACACAGGTTAATTAAACTCTGTCATAGTGATGTGACACAGTTTGTGGTTGTTAATATTGTATTGTCGGCCAAGAAGGACACAGAGTCAGGTCTTAAGGTAATTCCGCGTCTCATACACCGCACGACAGCAGAACCTTTATTTGAACAATGTCACACAACACAGCGCACCGCACACCCGACCAACGGACATGCGACTCCGGGTAACGGTTGCCGACAACACTTCACACAATAAACAACAACCCACAACACATAATTTACATTCAACCGAACACACAACCCAAACCCGTTAAAAGGCGCTAAAACCCCTTTTCCCCAAACAACATCGCGAATACCCAGACTCCCCGGGGGGTAGGAGTCGCCACAATATGTTATGATGATATGATATGTTTTGGAGCAAAATTTCTAAAAACTAAACTAAATATTGGTCCCTACTGCAGCTTTAAAGAGCGATAGGAGCTAGCTCCAGGATGCCTCCAGGGTTGCTATATCTCACACCGTTATCTCTGCACGTCAAATGAAAATATGTTGTGGATATTGTCCTGGAATGGGCCCTCTGAGAGAAGGTTACCCATTGAAGATTTTGGCTGCCTCTTTACTTTCCCTCTCACAATGTTCAGTGGACTGTGAACGGCAGGTCCACATCGTTGGATGTATACGCGGATATAGAAGGCCCGAACAAGGAATCACATGCAGTGCTGCAATTTACCTCTTTCTAGTTTGAAGAGAAGTCAAACTTGTGGCTTCTGCCGTCCGTCAGAAAATAGCTAGACTGGTCACGAGTCTGAGCCGGGAGCAGTCCCAGATCTAAATGGTCTCATACAGTGGCAGGCGCAGTGCTGCAGAACAGATATCTTAACAGAGCGCTTCATTCACTCATAGATGACGAACGGCTTTGGCATGCCTAAAAAATGACACTCAAATGATAGCTCTTAAACCTAAACTTTGATATACAATCTCGAACATTTCCACGTAAACAAATGTCTGTTAAGTCCATCACCAAATTATGCGACACATTGGAATGGCCCACAGGAAAGCCCTTCGAGGTCAAATGAACTAAGAACTGAGGGTTAGTGGTGACACTCTCTAACGCTGGGGGAAATGACCGCGCACAGACGAAGTTTTCGCCAAAGACAACAAAACGGAAATCTTTGAGATTAACACTTTAACACTGTTTCTATAATGTGACAGTGTGAAACACAGGGGATTTCAGGCAGGCTGCTCTCGGTTAAATTAATTATCTTCCTGCATTTGACACAGAGGATGACATTTTCATTACAGCTCAATATTATGCATCTACAGCCAATTTGAATGGCAACCAATGCTCAAAATCATGGATCAATGATTGCTCATCAGTGTAAACCTCGGTAATGAAGTGTTTCAAATTAAACAATCAGTGCAAGAATAACATAAATTATAGGAAAACAAAGGAAAATAATACTAATAAGAATTATACTAAGGAAAAACAAACCTTAAAGTTTTTATGACAGTGGTTAAAAAAATAACTGAGAGACCAGAAAATAAGTTACAGAATATATCAGTATGAATATGTGTACATTCTGCGTGAATTGAGATGTTTAAATACGAGGACCTGAGTGATGCACCCAAGCAGATACACCTGGGACTCACCTCTATACGGCTGCCTTTCAAGCTTCATCAAGTGAAAAATTCCCCGCACATTAAATCAATCCTGGTAGCTTACAAAGAAAATAAAAGAGTGCCTTTTTAGTTCTCTGGGTTACTTGAAAGGTGTAACATGAGCTGTGTGTTGTATGATTACTGTAGAAACACCAGGATTTAGGTCCTAAATTAAGATACGTACCTTCATAATGTTACTTGTACAGACCTAAACCTGATAGTTAAAAATCGTACGTGGGGCATCAGTTCGGTTCAGTCAGGCTTTATTTGATTAAAAAGTGTAGCGTTTCAAAGTTATATAATACAATAATGCCCTCCGGGAAAAAGTAAAAAGTGCTTCGAAAACAACATAGGTTGTCATATTTCATTTCCTAGCTTCAGCAACGTTTTAACCTCATAGCCCTTTCTAAATCTAACACCTTTTACTCTGGAAGATTCTACTTCATACAAAATACAGTATAAATGCATACGTTCTATCAGAGAAATGTTTTTAGAACCTTTGGGCTTATTATGGTTGAATGCCTGAGTCGGATATTAAACCTATTATTCCATGGCATGCTGAAAGGCTAAGAAACAGAAGTAGTTCACCAAAATAAGTTTCCCAACACCCTTATTTTCTATTTAATTCTATTGTATTTGTTTAAGTAAAGTTACAGTAGATTCATCCAAGGTTCTGAATTATCTGAATGTATCGACCGAGTGTTGGGTTCGCTTGGAAATATGAAAATACAACTATTGACAGACTTTTGACTGTGACTGAGCACAAGATATATTTTTATTTTCCAAGCAAACGATCTGGAGTTTTAGCCAACTATGGTCTTGGGTGGTTGCGTTGGAACATGTAACGTTTTCTTGGTGAAGGCAAAAGGTCCAATAAGCAGAGTTAATAATGTATTATTAAGACAGATTGTTCACACAATCGCTTCAGGGAGACTAGCCGCACAGAATGCTTTGCTGAGTCGACGTCTCTCTCTCTCTCCCACCCCCCCCTCTCTCTCTCTCTCTCTCTCTCTCTCTCTCTCTCTCTCTCTCTCTCTCTCTCTCTCTCTCTCTCTCTCTCTCTCTCTGTTGTGATGCAGTGGAGCCCCCCATTGGCTCTGGCGTGGCGTTGCTATGGAAACGCCCCACTGGGCTGTACACTGTTGTCACACCCTATGAAACAATACTTAAAATACTATTCTTCTATAGTCTTTATCACTTATCATAAATTTGGTGTTAGTGTCTACACAAAAAACAATAAATAAAAACATACAGTGCAGTTCTGCTGGAGTGAAATCAATACTAGAATAAAACAATACAAAATAAACCTTGTTACAATGAATAAAACGGTATTTGATGATGAAGGACCCATTTTCCTTCTACATGCCTATAGCCTGATTTAAAAAAAAAAGGAAGGATGTTTGAACAACGCATCTCGTTGACCTCTGCATCACAAACACCAAAAACGATCGGCTTCCCCTCTGCCTTTCTATTGGCTCAGGGGCAATCAATAGAAGTACACAGCTGCCCTACTGAAGATTAACTCAGACCACGAGAGGTGACGGCCGGGAAGTGCAGACCGTGCATTTCATTGGGATGATTAATGCACAATTCGATTCATCAATTAAAGTGTTTGAGGGTGAATGTGATTGACTTCCACTTGACTTTAGGCTTTACCGATTATTACGCATTCGGGACATGATGGCCTTTCATAAATGGTGGAGGAATTGCGCACTCCTTCACCTTACACATCCACCTTACACATCCACCTTACAGATCCACCTTACACATCCACCTTACACATCCACCGCACACATCCACCTTACACATCCACCGCACACATCCACCTTACACATTCACCTTACACATCCACCTTACACATTCACCTTACACATCCACCTTACACATCCACCGTACACATCCACCTTACACATCCACCTTACACATCCACCTTACACATCCACCGCACACATCCACCGCACACATTCGCCGCACACATCCACCGCACACATCCACCGCACACATCCACCGCACATTTCCTCCACATTTAAATTTCCTCGAGTCAGATCCATTCTTAATCATATCATTAAAGTATTTGCTATTTAGTCATTGTGCAAACGCATTGATCCAGATGGACTTTACTTCTGTGACTTCAGGTTCATGTCATTGTGGGGCAGGTAGGGGCAGTGAATCCGGCTCAGCGAGGCAGATGAAGGGGATCTAACCAGGTACCTTTCGGCTGAGAGTTGAGCACCCTAGCAGCCATTATCGGGCTGTACTGAGCCGAAATAATTTCAGAGAATGGATTGATAAACAGGCTGCTTCAAAGTATGGTGGGGATTATGTTGCCTTGATTAACGCCCAACCCCATGCCGTTAAGAGCACAGAGACCAATCACAGGACTGCATCTACCATCAGCAGTAATGAATAATATGTATTCAGGGCTGCAGGAGGCAGTGCTGTACACTGCTGTGCATCTGTAAACCTTGAGGCGAGCATGTCTCTTCTCTGGGGTGGGCAAGACAGCCAAGCAATGTGGAGCAGTCAATAGTACATTAAGGCGTATATTAATATTGTATAGCTCAATTCAGGGAGCCTATGGATATTACTTCAGCTCCGGCACTGATCAAATCATACCGTAAACCTCTAATCAACGACATTGAACCAGGTTATACTGGTGAGATAGCATTGGTCAGACGCCAGACTGATGCATGCTGGGATTGTGTGACGTCATTCACCTGCTCTAAATATAAATGTTATTTGATAACACCGTTCTAAAGTGGGACAAACACACACAGACACACACACCGTTGGATAAGCCCAGTGTCTTATAAGAGATTGGATTAACTTCTTGAGGTCTTGTTATTGTGAAGGATAATGGGAGGTGCTCTCAAGGTTTACAGCCCTGATGGAAGTCATACAGCTGGGCAGACCACACTCACGGCCCAACCACCCTCCAAAACGTGTTTCCGATATGAATGCTTTCAACATATTACCGGGATATTTCATTTTCTTGTTTCAAATGCAATTGAAATTTAATTAGCAAATGGAATCCACTCCTTGCTTAAAGTCAGGGCTTGTGATCCACACTGACTTTAAGCCAGCATCATGCTTCTCGCTCATATCATAATGCTGCCTTTTCTACTCAACTCCTCGTTACCCTAACGAGATTGAAGGACGCGCCCTGGTTCCCATAATAATATTATAAGGCTGATTGCTAAACGGTGCCTTGCGTTAACATTAAGGAAGGCATTTCTGAATTTGTTGATGCACTTACATGATGATGCGATAACTGTTGAAATGCAACTTCTTATTTTTTTAATGTATCTAATAATTCATTTGTCTTGATGATGTCTGTGTTGCCCGAACTGCGTTTACAAAGAGAGAGAAAATGTAATTAAAAATAATAATAATTTCTTACATTTTTAACTTAACTCGCGATTAAGCAAGCTGCTCATTTTGGTACCAGTTATTTCCAGTTTGACATTTGTCTGCCTGTTGATCTGAGCCAGTTTGTGCATTGTGTTGAATGCTGTGCAACAAATATGCAACCCCTTCCCTCGGACGCACACAGGCATAGCAACGCGCACGCACACACACACGCACACATACCACACACACACAGAAATACACACACACAAACACACACACACAGAAATACACACACACACACAAACACACGCGCACACACAGAAATACACATACGCAAACACACCCACACACACAGAAATACACACACACAAACACACACACACAGAAATACACATGCACAAACACAGAGACACACACAGAAATACACACACACAAACACACGCTGTGTGTTGTCACTCTGTCAGACTGCTACCTGTGCCCTGGTATTTGAACCACATTAGTGTTTTGGGTAACATCTCTTAACATCAGTGCCCTGTTTAAAATTAAACATGCCTCATAAATTCATCTCAAGTTTGCAGTTTCACAATAGGACTACCTGAGCTCAGGTAGGCCTACTGGTCAGTGGTTGATACTGGTGGATGTAAAGCAACGAATGCACAGGAACACGCTGACTGGACCAAGACAATACAACGATGACCCGCGTGTCTCCGGCCAGACGTCGTCGTTAGGCGTAATGTGGGGTTAAGTGCTCGTCAGTGAACCGTCACCCTCTCCAAGCAGGGGTCAATTGGATGGAGAGTGAATGAGAAGTTTGTCTCATTGGTTCGCTGTCATCTCATCCACCGCTTCCCCCGCCCGCCTCCCTGAGCTGAGGGAGACGTGTTCCCCTCCTTCACTATCCAATTAACATTTGCTCTGTGAAGCAAGTGTGTGTGGCCTTGTGTGAGTTGTTGTGTGGGTGTGTGGTGATGTAATGCTTTAAAAAAGACTCAAGGACTCTTTAATGAAGAATAAAGACGACTGCCATGTGGGCCAGATATATATAGAATATATATAAATGAATATATACAAATGACCGTAGTATATTAGTACACTAATAACCACTATCTGTCAATCAATAAAACCTGTCTATCTATGTGCTCATCTGTCTGTCTCTTCACCTATCCACTTCTGTCTATCTATCTGTCTGTGTGTCTGACCCTCTTTTAACCTCTATCGGTCTGATGAATCATTTTGATATATGTCTCTCTGCATGTTCTTCTTTCTGGTTGTCCGTCATTCTGTCCTTCTATCTCTATCCATTTGTCTGTGTGTCTGTCAATCTATTCACCTTTATCTGTCTTTATGTCTATCCATTCATTGTATCTATCTATCTATCTATCTATCTATCTGTCTATCTGTCTATCTGTCTATCTGTCTATCTATCTATCTATCTATCTATCTATCTATCTATCTATCTATCTATCTATCTATCTGTCTGTCTGTCTGTCTGTCTGTCTGTCTGTCTGTCTGTCTGTCTGTCTGTCTGTCTGTCTGTCTGTCTCTCTGTCTCTCTGTCTAGCTGGCTGTTTGTATATTCGTCTGTGTGTCCGTCCATCTGTCCGTCTGTCCATCTGTCCAACGAACAGACGGACAGACGGACAGATGGACAGACGGACAGATGGACAGACGGACCGATGGACAGATGGACAGACGGACAGACGGACAGACGGACCGATGGAGAGACGGACAGATGGACAGACGGACAGACGGACAGATGGACAGATGGACAGACGGACAGACGGACAGACGGACAGACGGACAGATGGACAGACGGACAGACGGACAGACCCGGAGGGCGCAGGTAATGGTTCTGTTGTGGAGCTTCACCTCGTGTCCCCCGGGAGGCGCTCTCACCTCAGATCAACCTGAGAGGAGGAAGAACGGGAGGGAGAGGGGGGGAGAGGGGGGGAGAGGTGGCAGGCGGGAGGGGAGGGGAGGGGGGGGGGAGCGGGCGTCACAAACAGGGAGAGATTAAAGTGAGAACCAAGTGGGACAACCTGTCAGGAAGGATCAGAGGACGTGATGGAGGGTTCCAGACAGAAAGAGAGAGAGGGGGAGAGGGGGAGAGGGTGGTAACAGAGAGAGAGGGACAGAGAGACGGAGAGGGAGAGAGGGTGGTAACAGAGAGAGAGGGACAGAGAGACGGAGAGGGAGAGAGGGTGGTAACAGAGAGAGAGGGGGAGAGAGGGTGGTAACAGAGAGAGAGGGGGAGAGAGGGTGGTAACAGAGAGAGAGGGAGAGAGAGAGCATGATGAGTAAACAGAGAGAGATGGAGAGGGAGGGAGAGCATGATAAACAGAGAGAGAGGGACAGAGAGAGAGGGAGAATGAAGAGAACTCAGAGGAAGCAGACAAGCTAGTTAGCCTGCTCTTCTTTCTCTATTCTCCCCTCGATGTAGGTACAGTAGGTAGGTAGTTCTGTAGTTAGGTAGGTACAGTAGATAGGTAGGTAGAGTTCAGTTAGTAGGTAGTTACAGTAGGCAGATAAGTAGACGTATGTTAGTGTGTCGGTACAGTAGGCAGGCAGGTAGGTAGGTAGGTAGGTAGGTAGGTAGGTAGGTAGGTAGGTAGTTCTGTAGTTGGGTAGCTAGGTACAGTAGGTCATTGGGTTGAGATTCCTTAAGGTATGTAGGTAGGACGTTCTCGGTTTTATGTCGGTAGGTTAAGTAGGTTAGACAGCTCGGTAGGTATTTTGAAGGTACTGATATATTGTTTCCATGTATGTTTTAATTTTCATAGGTTGAACAATATTCCACATTTTGTGACTGCCATCAAATGGCTATTGATAAGTACTGCAGTCAGAATACTGCACAATACACTGACAATACCATCTGTTATATTTGACCAATTACATTCAGTGTATTATTATGTTAATTAACAATGGGTGTATTTTGAGTTCATTAATATGTATAAAAGGTCCCAAAGGATTGACCTTGGTCTACCATTATAACACACTGATAACAGACTGAGAAGTCCCTCAGGGGTATTTATGGCCCAATTCACCTGGTATGAACCGCAACCTCCACAACACACATTAGCATCAGGCAAGGTCGGACGAGACGTAACGTGAGAACACAGCTAACATTATAAATACAACCACTCAAAGGAATACTACTCTTTAGACGGCGAGAGTTTAACACATGAGATCACTGTACCGGGGGCTCCATTGTCTGCTGAAACAGAGAGCCCTAATAAAACATTATGATGTCAACTGTCTGTACCCCACCCCCAGATCAGCCCCCATCCACCATCTCTGTCCTGGGATCAGAACCCCAGGCCCCAGGCCTTCCAGACCTCCACCCCTACTCATGTTCCAGGCAGCCTTGAGCTATTGTTGGCCTTGTGGGCATTGCCTCCATGCTTTAAATGACAAAGTGTGGGTGACAACATCCTGTCAACCCTCTGATATGCAAACACACAACACAAATACACACACACACACACACACACACACACACACACACACACACACACACACATACACACACACACACACACACACACACACACACACACACACACACACACAGATACACACACACAAACACACACACACACACACACACACACACACACACACACACACACACACACACACACACACACAGATACACAAATGCAAACACACACACAAACAGATGCAAGCATGCAAACACACATACACACACACACACACACACACATATACACAGACACTCATACACATGTACACACAAAGTTATACCTATGCACAAAAACAATCCTCACACACATAATCCTCTCTGGCACACACACACACACACACACCCACACATTCAGGGCAACAATGCCGGTGGCTTTTCCCATCAGCATTGGGAGGTCAGTAGTTATGATATCATAAGAGCACCGCTTAAAATACTGGGGGTGTGTCCCCAACCAGCCACTGCGCCCAAGCTGGCCCTCATCTTCTGAAGACAGACTCACTATTAACGTGATCCTACAATAATAGGGACCTTTCAAAATGTCTCATTACATACTTGCAAAGACAACTCAATGTCATGCCATGGTAGTGCATATAAATAGGGTAGATAAAAAGGGGACAGTGTTCTAAAGTTGTGATGAACCATGAAGCAGTAAAAAGCATTGATACAAAAACAGGAATTGACCACAGGAAACGATGGACGGAGTTTGAAGATGTATTCACCAATCAGCAAAGAGAATGAATAAAACCACATTGAACACCCTACTACATTTAAGAAAACCACAATGTTCTAAAGTTCTAATAAAACATTTGTTTCCAAATCGACTCAATTTGAAGAACAGGGAACGGTCTGTTGAGCACTCTGCTGCGCTATAGATAGATAGAACGGGGGGGTAGCACCTGTTGTAGCCCCTCCCCTCTTATCTTCTGACCTATCATCAGGTGAACTGATCAACCAATGAGTAAGACTTAAAGACAACATGAATTGAACATTTCTGTTTTTTCCCCTTGTTAGCAAATCCTTCACCTGTGCATCTATTCTCTCCCCTGCTGGGAGTCAGGCTTTTGTTAGTAGTTGGTAGGCTTGCCATTTGAACTAATATCACACATTTCCATTCCATTCCTCGTAAAGTCTGTAATAGCCTTATGTAACATCCTGACAGATTCAATCACATTTTTTGTGTCCCAAAAAGTCCTCATCAACATTTTTTACTTATTAAAGTTCAAAAGTACGCTACATATTTCACATAGACTTTAACAGAGACACACTCTGGTAGAAACAAAGGCACAACTGAAACCAGATAACTTTTGTTTATTTCTATTTACTTACGTCCTTCAGATGCACTAGTAACTACCCACACAATAATTCTGGAGATAAATAAAAGACGAGCAACTAAAGGGGGTTGGGGGTGGGGGAGCACTCCTGGATCTCAGTCCCTTCGGGTTTTCACAGAAAATGTCCGTCAACGCGATAAAAGCAGGGTTAACTGTCGGGTAAGCAATCACCTTATTTATTTATTGTTACTCTTTTTACCAAATTTTTCAAAGCTTTCAACCGTCTCTGGTTCCTGGATCCGGGGCCACTCACTGACCGCCGCCGGCCGCGTCGAACATCTTCTTACGACCCTCCATCCCGGACATGGCCTCCACGTTCTTACGCCAGTCGCTCACCTCAGACGTGAGCACCTGGAGGACCGGCGGGGAACGTCAGGGGAACAGCGGTCACACACACATCGTGAGGAAGACACTGTGACAGTGTGGTGACTGGGAGGAATTTGTCATTTCAGAACAGGTTATTTTAAACTAGATGCTTCAATGTGTTTTTTTTCATGCTCTCTTTTGTTATAAACGTTAATCAAACCAATTAAGATATGATAATACTTTATACCCAGATGGGAAACTCAGGAAAGGTTACTTCTACGGTCGTAAATAAGCGCTTCTCATGGTAAGTTTGAGACGAGGCCCGGTGGGAAGGCCCTGATGGTGTACCTTGTCTGTTTTGACGTCCTCCTTCTTCACAGACTTCAGGTTGGCCCTGAGGTCCATGGAGCCCTTGTGCTTGGAGCCCAGGAGGGCCCTCATCATCTCGTCTGCCGACACCCTCACCTTCCTCAGGGCCGGCTTCTTAAACTTCCCTCCCAGGTCCTGGACCTTCATCTTCAGTTCGCTGATCTGAAACCGGCAAGAATCTCATGGTTTTAATCTTTTTAATGATCTTTTGGCCTCAGAGAAACATTGATTTGGGATTTTAGCTCAGCTATGAAGCAAACGTTGGGATTGGAACAACAATTGAAGTGTCAATACGGTTGATCACCGATTCTGTCACTTACATCTTTGTTATGTTTGATCACTTTGTGCTCGCAGTCGTATCGCTCCTCATCCGCAAGGTCAATTTTTGAATGAAGCTCTTTGCATAGATTCTGGAAAGGAATAAATATTTGCATGTTAGGAAAGCAAAAGAAGTCTTTAAACCTATCTCCGTGTCCTGTATGAGTAAAACGTGTGTGTTTTCGTATAACTTGTTTATTTTCTGTTGTCTTCTGTCTCACTGTTCGCTACTGAAAAACCTGATTACCTTTGGGATGAATAAAGGTATCTTTCTATCCATCATTTATCCATCCATTCATAGATGGATGGATGATTTCAGTAATTCAAGAACGGATGGTATGACGGTTTTAATTTGTAGTGCGCTAGTTAAGCTCCACGTTAACTTGTCCTTTCACTCTGTTACCCACCTCAGCCCTAAAACGTCTTATTCTACGGCCGTGTTTGTTAGTTTCCTCCCCTTTGCGGTGTCTCTCTCCCCCCCAGGGGCGAGCTGCTCCACCAGCCTCGTGGTGGTCCAGCCCACCCCCCCGTGGTGGTCCAGCCCACCCCCCCGGGGTGGGGGCTAGGATCCCGGCCACTCACTTGTAGTTCCTCCATCTTCAGCCCGGACAGCTGCAGGGGGGGCAGCTTCTCCCCGAGGTAGCGCTCCTTCTCCTCCTCACGGTCCTGACGCTCACACTCCAACGCCTCACACGCTCTGGTGAGGAGCAGGATCTGGGGGAGGGGGAGGGGGGGGGAGGGGGAGGGAGGGAGGGGAAGGGGGAGGGAGGAGGAGGGGAGGGAGGAGGAGGGGGAGGGGAGGGAGGAGGGAGGGGGAGTGGGAGGGAGGGAGGAGGAGGGGGAGGGGCAGGAGGGAGAGGGGGAGGGAGGAGGAGGGGGAGGGGGAGGAGGGGAAGGGGGAGGGAGGAGGAGGGGGAGGGAAGAGGAGTGGGAGGGGGAGGGAGGAGGAGTGGGAGGAGGAGGAGGGGGAGGGAGGAGGAGTGGGAGGGAGGGAAGAGGAGGAGCAGGAGGGAGAGGGGGAGGGAGGAGGGGAGGAACGAAGAGTGAGAGGAAGGAGGGAGGAGGAGGGGGGGTGGCAGGAAGGAAGGGAAGAGTGAGAGGAAGGAGGGAGGAGGAGGGGGGGTGGGAGGAAGGAAGGGAAGAGTGAGAGGAAGGAGGGAGGAGGAGGGGGTGTGGGAGGAAGAGGAGGGGGGGTGGGAGGAAGAGGAGGTTCAGTGCAGAACAGAAACAATTGAGGAACAGGAAAGCCTCGTTAAGTCCAACTAATCATGGGACTAATGCAGCAGAGCTCTGGGGGAAAGAATCTGCACATCTTTGAAAAGCACTTGAGGGACTTTGAACAGACAGGAGACGAATGCAGTGAATTCAGAAACGATGCGGTGCTAATGAATAGAGAGAGGAGACGTCACTTACTTTGAGGGAGAGCTTGCGAGACGCTGAGATCTTCGACTTGGGCTGGAGACCAAGAAAACATCGATCAATGAATCACTGCAGTTTTTTAGTTTGCTAGAGTTAACTGTACGCATATGTTGGTCAACTCAAATAATAGAAACACATGTTTTTTACTTTTTTCTATTGTACATATACGTAAAGGCGCAATATACTGCTGTATTCAGGGTGCGTAAATTCATTATAATTATTGTTGTATGCATCATTTCTAACACGTTACACATCACTTACATTTATGATTGCTCTGAGACCTCTAAGAGCACCTGTGAAGGTTGTTCATGAATACATTCATATTTTTAGGTTAAAGTTCATGACCACTTGCTATAACCGGGTGGCATATTAATAATGATAAGATAGGACTTTATTAATAGCATTGCGTCAAGTGGAAAGCAGGCTGCCATGTCAGGGCCTGGCTGATAACAACCCATTACTCTGAGTGCCAGGCCCCTCACTCTCTCTGTCTCTCCCTCCCTGTCTCCCTGGATGTCTCTCTCTCACTCTGTCTCTCTCTCTGACAGATAGAGTGCCAGGCCCCTCACTCTCTCTGTCTCTCCCTCCCTGTCTCCCTGGATGTCTCTCTCTCACTCTGTCTCTCTCTCTGACAGATAGAGTGCCAGGCCCCTCACTCTCTCTGTCTCTCCCTCCCTGTCTCCCTGGATTTCTCTCTCTCACTCTGTCTCTCTCTCTGACAGATAGAGTGCCAGGCCTCACTCTCTCTCACTCTCTGTATCTAGCCCTCTCTCCCTCTGTCCCTCTGCCAAGCAACGATGGCAGGCCACACTGCCACTCTGTCTTTGTCTCTATCTGACCCTGTCTCTCTCGCCATCTATTTCTCTGTATATGTCTCTGTCTGTCTGTCTGTCTGTCTGTCTGTCTGTCTGTCTCTCTCCCCCTCACTCTCTCTCCTCTCCCCCCCCCCCCCCCTCTCTCTCTCTCTCTCTCTCTCTCTCTCTCTCTCTCTCTCTCTCTCTCTCTCTCTCTCTCTCTCTCTCTCTCTCTCTCTCTCTCTCTCTCTCTGTCTCTCTGCCATGTCCCCGTCCTGGTTTCCATTCTGATGAGCCATGCAGGGACCGGCTGTGCTGGTCTTAATGTGGGTTGGATTAGCATGGGGCCGACCGTTGGCCGCTCACCTTAACCACCAGCTTTGGATTCATTGTTCCGGTTGGCGGGGTGTCACTCTACGCCACATGGAGACACACACACACACACACACACACACAGACACACCTTCACCAAATGGCAGGTCTATTCTGTGCTTCAGTTGGATTACGAGGCAGCGATCACGTGGGATCAATACATTCAATAAATAACATCACAGATGAACTACGATAACTTCACACGACCTCAACCTCACAATGTCTTTCGAATCGAATCGATTAGCATCACTGCAGTTCTAGGACTACTAACTATTACTACTATTAACTTATTCCAACAAACATCATGAATACAAACACATGATGTGGGCCACACACACTCACTCCTCTCTTACCTCACTGTAAGTCCAGCGTTCAGGCCAAAGACGCATGAGGGGAGAAGGGAAACATTAGTGCATTAGAGCCTTTTGGAATGAGCAATATTTTTCCATCCCATAATTGTGCATCAATGTAACATGATCAAGTGGTGTAGCCTCGGACATCGTTTAACAGAGGGCTGGAACGTGTACGTAGGACTCGCTTCCCCTTTATAGAGGCCACTCTCAGCAGAAACAGTCGGTTAAACACTCTCAGATAGAAGAACCTAACAAGAGACCGAAATATCTTCCTAAACCTGCAATGTCATCGAGTCCCATGGAGCAGAACGCATTAACAGCATCCTGCGTCCACCAGCGTCGTCCTCAACGTCCTCAACATTAACCAGATAACAAATCCTCGAAACGAATAAACGTTTGAAACTGGAAACACGAAAAGGCCAACTTCTTTCGATTGTTAAACACATAGTCAGTCAAATATTAAAAGTCTATCGAAAACCAAATCCACTATGAACATTTTCTATTGCTCATTTCGATGGTATACATTTAACACTCAGTTACCTGTATTGGTCGGGTGTGAGCTGTCTAGTGAGTAGCCAAACAAAGGAGCAGACAGACAATGAGGGGTCTTATAGGGGGAGCCTGCGGGGGCTAGGGGGGGGGTGGGGGTGGTGGGTGGTGGGTGAGTGAGTGTGTGTGGAGGGGGGCAGTGTTGCATATATAGAGCCGGCAGGAGGAATGTGGTGGCAGGAAGCCCAGCTGGAAAGAGCATGTTCCCAGACACTGCTGGGACAACAGTCAGACACATTGTAATGGGGTAATAATAAATCGGTGGGGGCATTACTTAAATGGTATTGCCCCGTGTATCAGCTTCTGTTGCCATAGATAATCATACTGTCTTTGCCCCCCCCCCCCCCCCCCCCCCCTCTCCCAATTCTCTCTCTCCCTCTCATCACCTCTCCTCTCTCTGCCTCTCCTCTTCCTCTCCCCCCCTCTCATCTCCTCTCTCTCTGGCCCTCCATCAACCCCTCTCTCTCCCCTTTATCTGTCAACCCCCCCCCCCCCCCAGACCACAGCCCCTGGTGTCTGCGAGGATTATGAGAGACATTAGGATGTGTTCAGTGTGTCTTGATAACTCAACTTTTTAAGGATTTCTTGAGGCTCAGCCACCTATCCACAAACGCAGCCCGTTTCAATCTATGGTATTGATAGAGATATATATATATATATATATATATACAGCGCCACACTGGCTCTGTGAAATAGGGACAGTAGTAAAGTGATCCAAATGGCCCTGGAGATCTTCCTTTCCCAACGCATGTAGAGAAGCACAGAGGGCCCCGACACCGGGCACCGCGCCCCGACACCGGGCACTGCGCCCCGACACCGGGCACCGCGCAAATAAATAATTGTAACTCGAATCTTTGAATGCACAGGTGTTTTGGGTGCATCTTATAGCCTACTAAACATCCAACACATTTGTGACACAGGTAGTTTTCAATCCAAAGGGTTGGAAAGACGAATTCTTACATTCTTTCATAAATGTATTAATAAGATAGCCATATTCAATACACATTATTTAGTGTCACAAGCTCTATCTGTTGACACTGAGTCGCCATCATGCGGTTACTTTGCGTCCTTCATCAGTGTCCGCCAAACTCGATTGACGGCAAACTAATATCAGCGCTTAACATCCGTTTCCTTGACCCTAGAACACGTTTAAACGTAATCAAAAAAATATTTGAAAATGTGTCGCAATCACCGTTACCATCAGCAACCACAACAACGACGAACGCATCAGCATCGCGGTCCACCCGGTCAGAAGATCCGTTGAATTCAATTCAAATCCAAACGGCCAGATAGGGGCAGCATTGCACCGCATTTGCGGCGGATCTCGGCGGGAATCGAGCTGCAGGCTGCAGGCTTTCAGGAGCACAAAAGAAGCACTTTGTCTGTGAGAGGGAGGGTTTAGTCGGGGGAGGGGGTGTTGGGGAGCAGGCGGAGGAGGAGGAGGAGGAGGAGGAGAGAGTCCTAATATATTATGCCCAATGTACTTTCACGGCCCCCCAACATCCAGGAGCACAAATAAAGTGGAGTGGCGAGGAGTGATTGGTGGACTGGGTGAGCGGTGTGTTTCCGACGGCCGCGAAGAAAGCCATCCCTTTCGTATCCGGATTTGCATCGGGATGCTTAAACAGGGGCTGGGCGGTGTGCAATAGGTGCAGACCGATTTGTAACATTACAGTACCGGTGGTAGTGGTGGTGGTGGTGGTGGCGAGGTGTTGGAACAGGCAGAAATTGGGGGTGCACACCCAAATAGGAGAAGCGGTAACACGAGCAGCAGCCATCTCACCCAAGGTGGGGGAGCGGGACCCGTAATCATTCAAAAGGACGGACGAGAGCTACCGAGGATAAGCAGGACAGGGCCAGGGTATCCTATGTTTTTGGCGATCGCGGCTTGCGGGAACATACCATTCATAGCGCTCTCCTTTCTCCGTGATGATAATGGATGCCGTATACATTCCTTAACTATCAGCAGCACCGGTGCATCCCAGGAGAGAAAAATACAGCCTTGGAATTCAATTTAGCAATATCCCCGGTTATTTTGACACTTGATGGTGACTTTAATCCCTGCCTGTTTGACGTGGGGGAGGAGGCAGACGCACGCCATGTCAGTACGATGCTACCGGAGCAAACTCTCGGTGTGGGCCGCCCTGTGCGTGCTGGTGCTGTGCTGGTTCTACGTGTTCCCGGTATACCGACTGCCAAGCTACGAGGAGATCGTGGACGAGGTGTCGAGAAAGGGTCACGTCTGGCAGAAGAATGACACGGGGATCCACGTTTACAGGTAGGGCACGAAGAGGACTCGTCGCAGTGTTACGCACTGGTTCATTGGGCTACGCGCACTCCTAGTGGTACTCTGGAGGCAAGATGTATCGGGGATACGGGCGGGGGGTCCTGGTTGTTGTTGTCATATTGGTTATGGACAATTATAGCAAAGATAGTTACATTTGTATTAGCCTTAGGCCCACATCTTTTTTCGCTTATGATTTGCATTTAGAAGCCAACTCGTGTGTGCAATATGTTATCCCCTGAGCATGTTGACATGCTAACGCATGCCAGGCTGACGTTGAAGCAAGCCAATGTTCAGCCGACTTGTGGTTGATCGAATAATGGGGGGCTGATCGTTGGGTTTGATCGCGAGTTATAGCGCCCCCTATCGCCAAAGATCTGTTTTACTTTTTGGAGACCTGCTCAAGGGCGGTTTCTATGCGTGTACAAACTTCGACCACACACACACACACACACACACACACACACACACACACACACACACACACACACACACACACACACACACACACACACACACACACACACACACACACACACACACACACACACACACACACTCTCTCTCTTTCGGTAACCCTCCCATCCTCTCTGTATTTCTCCCTTGAAGGAAGCTGCTGAAGGAATGCTGCGACCCGTTGAGGATGTTCGCGGTGACCAAGGAGAACTCGCCCATGGGGAAGGTGCTGTGGTACGACGGAGAGCTGTACCACTCGCACACGGTCAGCAACGAGACCTTCCCGCTGTTTGTGCAGGTAGGCGGCCCTCGGCTACAGTTGAAGCTCTGAAAGTGCTTTGAATAACGGGCCCATCCCCCAGGCCAAGACCTCACACTCAAACGCACACTTCCCTATATTTGTATCCCCCTGGTCAACAGAATGTGACTGTTGTGTGAACCCACACAACATGACAGCTTCTATTTTCGTGCTTTATTTTCCCCCTGACAGCTTAGTTTTACTTCCCGGAAAGTTTCTAAATTAAGACAGAGAACACAATTGTTTTTCTAGAGCAGACTTTCTGTTGCTCTCCGGAGACACTCATTATTCAGGACTGCCACTCCCAGAACAATTACCAGCAGGACCAAAATAATTAGTATTAATACAATCATCTTATAATGCCGATAGAAAGAGACAGGCAGACATAAATTGGATGGATGGACGGACAGAGATAAATAGAGACAGACGTATTAGATGGGTATCTTTGTACTTTTTTCACATAATCCGGCAAATATGTTTGTATGTGTGTTGGTGTGTTTTTTCTTTTGTGGGGAGATTTGATCAGAGCAGATTACTTAAGCAACCGTCCATATGTTTGACTTGTGTGATTCTTTTGTTTTGGACGTAGGCTGTCATCGGTCAGAGAATGTTTAAAACGTGTTGAATGCTCCGTCGCTAATGACAGCGTAGGTTTGCATGTATCTCAAATCGCTCAGCCAAATGAATGGGTTATCGTTGATGACCCTATGGATTACCAATGGCTTTCATCAAAGGAAATCATTAGCTTGACAGTGTCACCATCTGCTGTGTGCTCTCGTTAGCCTAGTGCAGCCCCCTAGGTTGGACATGAGGTGGTGCGGTCTGTGGTTGGGAGGTACAGTTGGAAATCTGCCTGAGTCATTTGTGGTAGTGAATGTGCTATGACTTTGTGGCATGTACAAAGTCATACCACAGTATGACATTGTTGAAGCGTGTGTTTTCATGTGTGTGTGTTCGTGATGTGCTTGCCGTTGGCCCAAGACTTCTTAGTGTTACTTTCTCAACGACAATCTCTAAGGCCTTAAATAAACCTGAAGCCAGACCGAAACATGACTGTGTTTCTCGATGGATGGATAGAGATAATTAGACACATGCAATAGATAGGTCTAAGTACTTTTTTTACATAATCCGGCCAATATTATATTAATGTATAAACTGTGTGAGCTGTTTATACATTAATATCAGCTGGCCAGACAAATTGTTCTACAACATAATGTGCTTTAATGTCTTTGGTGAAGCATAACATTAGTGTTTCCCACAGACCAAGGACCAATGTGTGGTGCGCGGGGGGGGGCACTCACTGACGGCACGGCCACGCGGCCGTCAGTGAGTGTGCATGTAACTCCGCGTTTACATGCGGACACATCTGATTCGCATAGATGTGGAAGAACAGCTCAATCGGAATAGAAAAGTATCATATACATACGCCTCAATCGGTTCGGAATAGAATTCTATGCGGAATAGAATAGGTGGTATAGTCCGCTATAAATACTTATTCCGATTAGTTTGGGGTTTAACTTGGAGCAGCTGCAGTAGTTCGCAATTGGTCCACTCCGTCTGTACTTTAATGCACACCGAACTTTACCGCTGTCAAGGAAAGTGGATTTATTTCCTGATTCACGTCTTTGTTATTACCACTCCGTAGTAGTTTCAGTAGTCCGGTAACTTATCAACCCCAGCGTGTCCGGTTGCTAAGCGACGGGTGACATCGGTGGGTTCATGTGTTAGCATTGTCGCTCCGTGTGTGTGTGTGTGTGTGTGTGTGTGTGTGTGTGTGTGTGTGTGTGTGTGTGTGTGTGTGTGTGTGTGTGTGTGTGTGTGTGTGTGTGTGTGTGTGTGTGTGTGTGTGTGTGAGAATGACAGGGAGAACGAGTGCTATGCGGAGTTGAATGGACGGAACGATTTTTAGATTTCCAAATCGCGTTATTAAAAAAAAAAAAAAAGACAATCAATTCGTGGCGCTCGATGTTGATTCTGTGGCGCCGCGCCACACAATGGTCTATGTATGGGAAACACTGCCAATAAGAACAAAAAGACTCTGATGATGTGATGTATGGATAGACCTCAACCCGGGGGCTGGTACATCTGATCTCTTTCCTCTGGCCGCTGTCTATCTCTGCCCGGAGCTGACCTCGGCTCATGTCCTTTCTGCCGCGTTACTCAGCGTTGTTATCAGGGCATGTCCTGTGGAGGAGCACAGACCTCCGGGGGTCAGAGAGGCCATCCTTCCTATGGAAATGGTTTTGTAATAACACCTTTGCATGCGTCAGAATGCCAAGAGGAGAATGTCCAACGACTGAGTCTCCGACCAGTACGGATGTCTGGAGGTCTACAAGAAATCCAACTCATTTAAAGTATTAAGTTGCTAACTACTTACACGCAAGGGCCCCCTGGGTTGAGTTGACCCTGTAACTCCTCCTGTGAACCCCCCCCCCTGTCCTCTGATGTGAGGGGCGTCCTGACAGCAACACTGAGACCCCCACCTTCTCTGCAGGAGCCCCCCCTGCGCCGGCCTCTGAAGAGGTGTGTTGTGGTGGGCAACGGGGGAGTCCTCAGACACAGCGGCTGTGGACCGGAGATTGACAACGCTGACTTTGTCATGCGGTAAGGCACAGGAAAACCTTTTTATTTTTAACCTTTATTTTTCCAGGTCAAAGCATTTACTCCGTGCCCCATTGGTTTAGCCGTGACCGTTTTGAGGCTGTCGTACTTAATTGCAACAACTCATTCAACCCTTTATTGCTTTTGAATGAAATAAAAAAGTCAAACAGACCGTCAGCACAGTTAAAGCCAGTTTGACATCTCGTCAAACTGGCTTATCAACAGTTGACGGACGCAAGAGGTAGGGGCCTTCTAAACCCGCTCTGACCCAGTTACAGTCTATATGTGTATCTGTACTGCAGGTGTAACCTCCAACCTGATCCAGTATTCAGTCTATATGTTTATCTGTACTGCAGGTGTAACCTCCAACCTGATCCAGTATTCAGTCTATATGTGTATCTATCTAATAATAAATAATAATAATACATTTAATTTAGAGGCGCCTTTCAAGACACCCAAGGTCACCTTACAGAGCATATAGTCATCTTACATTTTTTTAAAAAACAAGATATTGTGTAAAAATAAATAAACATAAGCAATAAGAAATAAATAAAACAAAAACAAGACAAAACAAAACAAAACAAAAAAAAAAAAATCAAAACAGTGATCAGTTAGACGTTGTGTGCGAGTTTGAACAGGTGAGTTTTGAGTTGTGACTTGAAGGTTGTAATGGTGTCTGATTGTTTTATTTGTGGGGGGAGGGAGTTCCAGAGCCTGGGTGCTGAACAGCTGAATGACCGGGCACCCATTGTAGTGAGTCGTGATGTGGGGATACATAGTAGTCCAGCAGAGGTTGAGCGGAGGGAGCGGGAGGGAGTGTATTCTTGGAGGAGGTCGCAGAGATAACTGGGGGCTAGGTTGTGGAGAGCTTTGTAGGTGAGGAGTAGGGTTTTGTATTGGATACGGTAGTGTACTGGGAGCCAGTGAAGTTGAATGAGGACTGGGGTGATGTGGTCAGATGATTTGGTGCGGGTGATGATCCGGGCGGCTGAGTTCTGAATGATCTGCAGTCTGTTGATGAGTTTGGTGGGGAGTCCGGTGAGGAGGGCGTTGCAGTAGTCTATGCGTGATGTGACAAATGAGTGAACTAGGATTTCAGTGCTGGATTGGGTCAGTGATGGGCAGAGTCTGGCGATGTTGCGGAGGTGGAAGAATGCAGTCCGGGTGATGTTGTGAATATGGGGTGCGAATGAGAGGGTGTTGTCCAGGATGACGCCGAGGCTCTTTACTTTGGAGGAGAAGGGTACAATCCATCGATAATTATGAGTGGAGCTGGGGTGTGTTGTGATTTAGTGAGGGTGGATTTGGATCCGATGAGCAGGGCCTCGGTCTTGTTTCCATTGAGTTTCAGGAAGTTCCTGCTCAACCAGCTCCGGATCTCTTCCAGGATCTGTACTGCAGGTATAACCTAGGGCTTGGCAATAACTCGATTACGATTATTAATCGCGATAAAACTCACGTTGATTACGACGATAAGCATTAGACATAAATGCTTGACATAAAATAAATAAATAAAATAAATAAATAAATAAAATCAGTTCTGATATGGATTTACCTAACTGCCAATCAGGTTATATACAGCCAATCAATAGTCAGATCGCAGTTTTGCAGTGGTCTGTAGTTTGTACAAGCCCATTTCCTGGGTCGTGTTTGAGCTTCCGTTCCAGCTCTGCGGTAAGGAGAGACGAGAGGAGAGGAGCGTTTTGCGACAGAATAAAAATGAGTGGAACAACGGAGGGTGAAGTAGTCGATAAAAAAGGTTACAAGACGTCCATTATATGGAAGTGGTTTGGCTATGTCAAAGCTGATGAAGCACAGGATGTAAATTAGGCAGTCGGTCGGTGCCAGCACGATAGGGAAACACAACTAATTAATTTCAACACCTGAAAACATCCCATCCCAGCGACTACACAGAAAGTATGAAAATGCGCGCAGCAACAAGTTTTGCCCGCCGTCCTACCGCAGCTGTCTTTAGCGCGAGCGGGGCTGTTCCAGAACAGCAGTCTATCCTGTCGTCTTTTGCGGCAGTTGTACCGTATGATAAACAGAAGATGTTTTCTGAAGCCATAAATGTGATTAAATGTTCCATGGCTTTCTTCAGGCTTCAGCAGTATCAAATTATATATCACACACACACACAGTCTATCAACAAACAACAAGGTAAAAATATGCAACAACCTGGTTTGTGGCGCAAGTGGTTACTGAAACGTCAAAATAGCACCAGGGAACGTTTGAGCCAGAACACGCCTCCTCCTTTCGCCGAGCCGCCCCTTGGGGCGCAAGATCATTCCCTAATTTACCGACGCGTGGCGCAGGAGGTAAAGGAACGCTCTGCGCCAGTTGCAATCTCGCAACGACGCATGCGCCACTGAGAAAATCAATGGTGCCGGATGCAAGATGGGGCCCTATATGTTTATCTGTACTGCAGGTGTAACCTCCAACCTGATCCTGTATTGAGGCTATATGTCTATCTGTACTGCAGGTGTAACCTCCAACCTGATCCTGTATTCAGGCTATATGTTTATCTGTACTGCAGGTGTAACCTCCCTCCACTCTCTAAGAAGTACACGGAGGACGTGGGCATTCGAACGCACCTGGTCACTGCCAACCCCAGCATCATAGAGAAAAGGTAAGACAGAAATACATTCATGTATAAAAACGCACAGGTGCTTATGTCATCTTAGCCTGTCCATTCCCAACCCAACGAGTGTCGAGGAAAGTTAAACCGACCCTCTAGCTAAATCCTGCACAGTACTGTCATCTGTCTGGCTGTCTCTATATCGCTGTCACCCTCTCTCTCTCCCCCTTCTCCCCACCCTCTCTCTCTCCCCCATCCTCTTTGTCTCTCTCCCTCCCCCTCTCCCTCTCTCTCACACTTTCTCTCTCTCCCTTCCCCTCTTCCCCCGTCTCTCTCACTCTGTCTCTCTCCTTCCCCCTCCTCCCATCTCTATCTCCCCCCGTCTCTCCCACTCTGTCTCCCCCCTCTCCCCCCAGGTTCCAGGGGCTCCAGTGGTCGCGCCGGGCCTTCGTCGACAGCATGCGGGCGTACGGCTCCAGCTACGTTTACATGCCGGCCTTCTCCATGCGGCCGGGCACGGAGCCGTCGCTGCGCGCCTACCACGCGCTGGCCGACGCCTCTTCCAACCTCACCATGCTCTTCGCCAACCCCGACTTCCTGCGCAGCGTGGGCGCCTTCTGGAAGGGCCGGGGCGTCCACGCGCGGCGCCTCTCCACGGGGCTGTTCCTGGTCAGCCTCGCGCTGGGCGTGTGCGAGGAGGTGACGACCTACGGCTTCTGGCCCTTCGACACGGCGCCGGGCCCCCCCCAGAGCCCCGTCAGCCACCACTACTACGACAACATCCTGCCCTACAAGTGGTTCCACGCCATGCCCGAGGAGTTCCTGCAGCTGTGGCGCCTGCACACCAGCGGCACGCTGCGCATGCACGTGGGGGCGTGCCCGCCGCGGGGGGGGGGGCCCGGGGGGGTAGGGGGCCGCTCAGAGCCAGGACCTGTGGGGGGGGGGGGGGGGGGGGGACACAACACACACACACACACACACACTGGCTCTCCCACACATGCATGGTCGTGTGAACGAACATACGCACTCACACACACAGAAGAAATCGGCTCCAATGCATTCAAATACATACACATGCACATGCACATGCACAGTAAAAGAACCCGTGACGTGAACCTGCCCCACTCCTTATGGCTGATGGAATGCAGGAATGCGGCTCCAACACGTATGTTGGGTTACTGACTGACTTTTGGTGTGTCCATACCGTACATGTGTGTGTATTTGTACGACAATATACGACATGAATTGTATGTTTGTGCGGGTGCTTGCATGTGTGCATGGGTGTGTGTGTGTGTGTTAGTGTGCGCGTGTGTATGTGTCAGTGTGTGTATGTGGGCTAATGTGTTGGGGCTCTAAAAGGTATGGGGGGGGGGGGGGGGGGTCCTGGATGAATGAGGGGGAGGGGGAGGGGAACGAATATGTGGTGTGCACAAACTACAGAAGTGACTGAAAACTAGGACCCCCCCCTCCCCTCAAACCCATAATCTTCCAGCGACAGAGCGATCAGGGGGGACCCAGCCCCTTGATAAAGCCCTGTAGCACCCATACGGTGGGACATGCTGGAAATGTAGATAAAAGAGGTTAAACGCCTTGGTTCTATAGACGGTGAGACGGCCACACGTACATGTACAGTCAGAAGCATGCACAGAGCCACACTGAAGTACCGCCAGCTATGGGACAACCCAGCCCCAGCCACCATACTGATTCCCTTTTAATTGTACGACTAACAAAGACACTCGATTTAGAAGTGCCCCAAAGCAGGGAGCCCGTAGCCGTTCACTCGGGGAGGGGGGAGGGATGGGTGTGGGGGGGGGGGGGGGGGGGGGGGGGGGGGGGAGGGAGTGTTCCTTTGTTTGATTGAACTACCTTTACCAAGTGCCAAGGCGAGCGTAAACGGGACCTCTTTGATACAATACTGCCGCCCACGTCGCTGGGGTGGGCGGACGTCCGCAAGGAGACCGCTGGGGAAGAAGACCACCCAGGACAGCAGAAAGAGGAACAACATGTGGAAGGACAATGGAAGGACTCTGGACCAAGTGGCGCCACTCTTTTTTAAACGAGTCACAGTGGAAGTCTTTCTCCTGACGCTAGGTGCTGGACGCCGTCGAAGACTGTCGTCGTTCCGAGACGTCTTTTTTCTTGAGCCTCGAGGCAGAGCCCGTTCTGTGTCTCCTTTCGCTGCTTCGTCTCCTCACCAACGGGATCTGGGGACATCGTGGGGATCTTTGGAGCATTGGGAGGTTCTGGTGTTTTTTCTACCGGCCGGTGTCCACCGTTAGAGAGCCTACTCTCTGGGATGTTTGGCTCCCAGAGAGTAAGGACCTCGGCAGAAGTGGGGGCTGAATGTGACGGTGCCATGTTCTTAAAGCCCGCTGCACTGAGCGGATTGAGTGGCAACACGCATGGTCGTGTACAGGACCCCACCGTAGGTTCCAGACATGTTAAAAGGTAATTTGGCTGATTATACCTATTTTCTCTCCGTCTCTCTTTAAAAAAAAGGGTTTGTGCCTTTATGAAAGCAGGCAAAAAAGAACAATATAAAATAGGGAAGCCTTTTTTTCTTTTGACATGGAGTACTTTTTATCTGCAGCTGAATGTGTGGCAGCTTACTTAAAGGAGAAGTTTAAGGCCCAGCCCAAACCTCCACCTGACATAAGCTACGTTAGCAGTACAGTAGAGTAACCAGGACCAATGACCACTTTACCTACCTAGTATTTTGTTACTCCATATTTCCTTTGCACTTTTTACATCTACCCAGTTTTGTGAATGCAGGTGGTCTGACCTGTATATTGTGAAAGTGTGTTTTGGTTGTGTACATTTGTACTGTACTTTTTAAAACTTGTTCTTTGGACTCATGTTGGAACCACCTACCCAGTGTCCAGTAAGTGTTTTTATTTTATCTGTTGTGTATAAATAAATGCATGTTATATTTTGAGAAGCTATGATTTAATTGAAAGATGCTAACTCCAATATAATGTCCTCCCGCGTCCTCTGGCTCAGGCGTGTCTGCTGATCAGCGCACGTCCTGATCTCATTTAAAACCAGTCTGGATTCTGTTATTTAAACAATGAATTAAATTGTGTCATTTTTGACCTTTCGTTCTTAACTGGCATTGCTGTTTTTTGTTTTTTTTGAGCAACCAAACTTCTGTTCCCATACAGGGATGTTAAACGGGATTGAAAACATTCTGAGTTAATGTAAATAATATCCCATGCATTTGCAGAAATCATTTTGAAATACCAAATGGCATCATCAACATCAGCTTACGGCTATAGTAAGGAAAGCATATCCTCTCTGAAAATAGTCGTGGTATATATATAAAAAAAATAGTTTGTCTAATTACGGCACTAGCTCAATATTACCAACTCATTTTTCCTTTAAAAAAGTATAATCACACATACATCAGACTCAAACTGATAAGTGGGGGCCATCAAGGCTAAAATTTGTATGTCTTTATAAACAATAAAATAAATTCAAATGATAGATTTGTGTTTGTAGGTCTCACTTGCCTTGTTTTATTAGGTACTCAGAGTATCTGTGGATACATATTGTTTGTGTGAGGTTTATTTTCTCTTACCCTGACAACTATAAATAGAAAGGGTTAAAAGGCGCTCGATTGTAAAGATGTTCAGTATTTTGTTTGGTTGTGACGAGATCAACCATGTCCGAGCATGTCCATGAGCAGAAAAGTACACAAGGTCGAGGAAAAAAAGGGAATTTTGCATTTAAATCCGTCCGTTTCATGTGGCTTCTGCATAAACTGTTCATGTGAAAGAATAACAAAACAAAACGAAAAATCAACCGCATCCGTATTACAAGCGAAGTATCAGTATTAAAATGCTAACACATTTTTAACGCATCCTGAGTGAGTTTTCTTTCCGGACGGCCGGTTACTGATGGTTGTACAGTAGACCTGTTATAGCCTGCTGATATGTATCACCTCCGGTATTGGCTTGGAGATCGGAATGCATCATGGGACGTTTTGTTGGCAAAACTCCATAGTGAGGACTAATTCACCTAGTTAAACCATAACCTTAGCTAATGACAGCCTGCAGAGAGTGCAGTTTAGTAAATACACAACAGATGGTTTACGACAGTTAGATGTTGTTGATGATTGATTGTGGTTACTGGTCTCTCGCTCTCTCATCATAAACATACACAAGAAAAAATCTAGTCTCTTCAAGGCCTCATAAAGTAGCCTCACATCTTAACTTCTGCTGATCTTTGCACTGTGTAGGTCCTCAAACAAAACCTTTTCCTTCTCCAAACACAAACATTGAGGTGGGGAAGAGAGCGATAGATGAAGAGAGAGAGAGATGGAGGAAGAGAGAGACGGAGAGAGGTCGATGGAGGGAGAGAGCTAGGCAGATGGAGGCATTGAGGGAGTGTTCCATCGACTCCTGCTGCTGATCTGAAACCCTTCTGGTGGATCTGTTCATGAGGTCTGATTGTATTGTTCGAGTGGGAGCACATTTGACTCCTACGTGTCGGACAATTACAGCCTTGGATAAATAAACAGTGCAGGACGCGTAGAGCAGCCCTGCTTCAGGACTCCGGCCAGGGCTCTTTAAGGTTCCACGTTCACGCAACGCAAGGGGGTTAAACCGATTCATCCACCTCTCTCACAGCGCTTCCTCTACGGACCAAACGTGTGGCGGAGGGGGTCGTTATGATGCACAGGGGACGTTTGAAGCCGGGCCAAACGACGGGATTGTGTCGCTGTAGGCGACAGGACCAGCTGGATAGGCTAAACATTGTTATGGTACAGGACAGGAGCGCCATGTAATCCTCTAACCATGATGAAGGTGGACCGCTGGTCGTTTAGAGGAGACTGCGTTGCTCGATCTGTGTCGAACTCTGCTTGTGTACTCCTTTATCTGCTGCGGACGTTGCTAGGCTAACTGCTGGCGCTAATCAACACAATATGCGCTGGGTTTTCCCTGCCCTTGAGCGTACCGAGTCTGGTTGGAGGCATAAACATCTTCTCCTTTGATAAGAGCTTTCTGTGCACATTTCAACACACACACACACACACACACACACACACACACACACACACACACACACACACACACACACACACACACACACACACAGTGCTCTTATTATGCATACGGCTCTCTCTCTCTCTCTCTCTCTCTCTCTCTCTCTCTCTCTCTCTCTCTCTCTCTCTCTCTCTCTCTCTCTCTCTCTCTCTCTCTCTCTCTCTCTCTCTCTCTCTCTCTCTCTCTCTCTCTCTCTCTCTCTCTCTCCCATCACACAGCATGAGACCAAGCTGTGATTTTTCTAACCTTTCTTTGGTTCTCTTTCTCTTTTCCGCACACTTTTTTATTCTTAGAAAAGAAAAAAGAGTTGGGGAGTGTATGGGTCCCTCTTTGCATTTTGGGGATTTACTCTGTGTGTGTGTGTGTGTGTGTGTGTGTGTGTGTGTGTGTGTGTGTGTGTGTGTGTGTGTGTGTGTGTGTGTGCGCCTCTCTTTCTCTCTCTCTCTCGCCTGAGCCTCTTTAAGCTAACAGACACAGCAGGCCAACACATAATTACACATGGTTCTTCTACCATCTACAATCAACCATAGTGCTCTTATTATAGTGCTCTGCTCTCTCTCTCTCTCTCTCTCTCTCTCTCTCTCTCTCTCTCTCTCTCTCTCTCTCTCTCTCTCTCTCTCTCTCTCTCTCTCTCTTTATACTACTATCACTATATATTCTCTGAGACACACACACCCAAAGAGGTGCATTGTCGCGTTGAAGCAGATGTGTGCAAATGCTAATTGCATTTGCACACAAGTTGGGAACAAGAGCACAGTGGCTGCTGGGGAAAAACAAAAACATGTTTACCCACAGGCTCCCATGCTCTCACGCAATTAGGAGGAGGACAAAAGGATAGGAGGAGAGGGGAAGCAGGGAAGAGGGCGGGCAAAGAGGAACGAAGAGTCTGGGACCATTGCTGTGTTCCAATATCCATACTATCCGTACTTACTATACTTAGTTTAAGTCAAACTCAATTTTCATTTCACTTCAGTAGTCAGTCTGGTCTGGTTCATATTCATGGGTTCCTTGGAAGCCAGATTTTTGGCGGTCCAATCAGCGAACAGAGGGAGTGGCTGAGAACGATGACGTAGAGGTCACGCGCCAGTTTCAGTTGTAGACAGACAATTGAGAAGGATACGAGAGGAGCTATTCGGTCTGTTGTGGGATCGCTGCCGAATATCAATCAATTAAAGCCGGAGCAAGAACAAGCTCTGCTGAGTCTTGTTGGTGGCCATGATGTTGTGACGCTTCTCCCCGGTCACCGCAACGTGGTTTCCGGCCGGTCCCGTCGCATGACATACGTCACGACCAAACGCTATGCGATTGGTTATGGCAGATCCAGAGTGGCACTGGGCAGATCCAATCATTTTAAAACTTCAACAGACACCCGCCTCCAAGTGAGTGAACGTTTGTCAATTGGGCAGTTCCGGGGCGAAAATAAGTGTACTGAAAGGACCCGGATGGTGTACTAAAAACAGTCAAACCGGAAGTCTTGATCGATGTACACTTTTCGTACTCAACGGCAGCCATCTTAGCTACGTAGTGGAAGAGGCGGAGCCAGGCTGAGCCAACGTCGGCCCATTTTCCACATAGTCTGCATTTATTTATAATTTTGTAGTTTTTATAGCTTTTATAGCTTTTTTAGCTGATAGGCGTGAAGAGTTCAACATTCAATGCGGGACGTTTATTGCCGGGTCGCGATCGTCATTTATAGAGTAATTTATATTTGTTTGGAACAACACTGACATTGGACAATCAGAGTGCTTAGTGAGTGCGGATAGTGTACTACGTTTAAGCGTACTCATGAAAATATGGATACTGGAACACAGCACATGTTTAAGTGCTGTGTAAGAGAGTCTTAAGTGCTTAAGCTAAGCTAGACACTGAAATGGGGAAAAGGAGGAAGAGGAGAGAGAGTGAGACAGGGAGCAGAAGGGGGAGAGGAGATGGGCAGGTCTAAGTAGATTGTGGTCTGACCTTTCCTGGGGTAAAAATCAATCTAGTTAAAAGCATTTGTAAAAAGCAGATGGATGCAAACCTGCTGCTTTGGAATCTTCCAATGAGGAACCTGTCTCTATTATGTTTAATCAATGCACCGCTAATCTAATGACATCTGTTTCGGAGGGTAGAGAGAGAAAATGTTGTGGCAAAAGACAGGGAAAGGGAAATAAATGGAGAGAGAGGGAGGCATGTGGAGAAGAAAACCATAAAATAAATTTGAATTCAGATTGCTACAATTATTTTCATTAGGAAATATAATGATGTGGATGTGTACTATATGAATGTCCAACGTTATATGACGATCTATGCAAATTATTTACATTAATTATAATATAATTATGCATATTTATATATAAGTATTTATTTATTTACTAGCTTGGAATGTCGTTATTATACATGGAAAATTATAAAACAAGAAAGAAAACAGTGTCTGGTAAAATAAAGGTTTATTTAAAGAAATGCTGTAGTGAGCAAAATCTATATGGGTTGGGTTGTCTCCATGGCCTAGAACAGGCTGGTCCCCTCCGATGTTCCGCCAGCCTAACCTTTTCCATCCCACACTTACCTTTTCAAAGAGCCGCCTTAGCACCATCTGTTTTGTAGTGTAAATAATTAACCTTCAATATTTATCCTGGTCTCTTTTCACCGTTTGATAAGGGATAATCAGCGAGAGGCTGGGCAATAAACAGTTTCATATGCCCGGCTCGTGGACGGCTTACCGTAACCTTCCACGAGCCGGGCATATCAAACTGTTTATTGCCCTGCCTCTCGGGGATTATCCCGTTAAGGTCTGGGGAACGGCTTCCATGGGCCTCGTCTTCTGCTTTTGTCCTTCCGTCGTCCCCGTCGCTCTTTAACCAGTCCTCAGATGTCATCCCTACTGCAAATACACTAAAATTGGCAATGAATTCATCCTTTTTTTAAACGCTATAATATTTAGAACTGCAGTGAATGTTAGCTCAGCTGTAGCGAATTAGTTTCTATAGCACACAAGGCTGCATCTGATCACTAGTTTAATAACGTAGCTGCCACATTGTATCTCGCTTGCGAAATATGTATACACTGATCCTC